>NC_041214.2:98339208-98352406 GCF_002837175.3 Physeter macrocephalus
CGCGTACCGCAAAAAAAAAAAAAAAAAAAAAAAAAAAAAAAAAATAGAATTAAAGGAAGGAGGCATGCAGATGCTTTTCTTCAAGAGTCGGATAATATATGACCGTGGTGGGGCGGGAGTAGTCCTGTCTTTGGGAAAGCGAAAAAAGGGCTTTCTGGGAGTGGATGGACAGGCAGCAAGCTGCTGTGTGGGGGAAGCAGGTAAGAGGAGAAAGGCATAGAAAGCAGCAGATTACAAATGCTCACACAGATCCCTCAAAGCACATCTGTTATTTCAGAGCGTGGTGACTATTTCAACAAGTCAACTGCCATAGCCAGCTTCTCAGCAAGCTGTTTCACTCCAGTGCTCTCTAGTTCCTTCTTAATTCTGCTGTCTTTCATACCAGTTCTCTCTTCCTTTTCTTCTTCACCATCCCCTATGTAATCTTTGTGGCTGGAAAGAAACTTTTGAGATCAACCTTACATGTGATGCATGATTTGCCCCAAATCATCCTCAAAAATGTGGTCAGCCAACCTCTGCTTGAATAACTTCTCTGTGGGGGAGGGGTGGGTTCTCATTCAATCTGTCAATCAAACCATCAGCCAATCAACAAGCTCTCATTCATACAGTTTCTACTCATTAATTTAACAAATATTTGTTGAGCATTTGTGATTTTCCAGGCTTTATTCTAAGCCATGAATATGCAGTAGAGAGTAAGACAAAGTCACTCTTCTCATGGACCCTATATTCTAGTGGGCGGCAAAGAGACCAATAGATAGATAAACAAATAGAATTTCAGATAAGGAGTAAGTACACAAAAGAGAAAGAAAACAAGGCAAAGAGAAGTGATGGGAGAATGGCAGATGGACCTATCTTAGATCTGAGTGAAGTGAGGCAGCAAAACTTTCAGAAGTCTAGAGAATAATATTCTAGGCAAAGAGAACAGCAAGTGCAAAGATTCAGAGTCAATAAATTAATAAGCTTTTAGCATGTACCAGGCCTTGTATTTCACCGTAGGACAGTGGTTCTTGACTCGTAATGCACATCAGCACCCCTCTGGAACAATTCAGGACTTCAAAGGAGTCTGGTAAAACCACTAAATCAAAATCTCTGGTGATGGGAGTTAAATATGCCTACTTTTTCAGAAGGCTCCACCAGATGTTCAACCACGTTCAACAACTGTTATACTAGTGATCCAGCCATGAACACAGCAAATATTTTCTCTGTCCTTATGGAACTGTGTAGGTGAGCTCCCAGTGCTAGGAACTTGTTTATATATATGTTCATTCAAAACCCATTTCCCTGTGACTTCCTGTCCTTTGCCCTTATGTCCTCTGGAACTACAAAAAAGTTCAATAGCACTTGCATGGGGCGGTCCTTCAGGTATTTGAAGACAACAACTTTTTCTTGATCCCTCTGTGTATAAAGCAGGATATCTTTATCATCCCAGTCACTCTCATTTAAACATGCTCCAAGTGTTCACATTCCTTTTTAAGTCAGTGCCCAGAATTAACACAACATTGCCCATGGCCATGGAGGCAGCATCTGTTCATCTCCAGGCATCTGTTTTCCACATTTCTTCATACATTTCACAAGTGTTCAACACATCCCCTTGCAAATTTTTCTTTTTAATGCACTCTAGGATGTACTGTGATACTTCCGTTACTTTCTTCGTTATCTTATTCATTTACCATCTATATTGTTCAGTTCTCTTTCATAATTCTGACCTTTGGACCTACTGTTTTCCCCAAAGCCTGGTTAAATGCATCTGGTTTGCCTTATGAAACCCTTCCCATTGATTCAGCCTCTCCTCCTCCTGTTTTCCTGCACTACTGATGTCAACATCTTCTATCAATCCATAAATAATATTATACAGAAAAATGTTGATTGACCCAATTAACTGGAACACTCAATCAGTGGCATTCCACTTTTAGAATAAAAAGCAAAATTTGAAATAAACGAGCGAGTAACCGAGAGTTTAATTAGGAAGAACTTTCAAGGTATGTTTCAGGGTCAGTTCACATTAGCTACACTCCAAAAATGTTTGCAAAGTCTCTAATCTAAATTGTTGTACAGGTTGCAATTATCAAAACACATCTAGTCTTTTTCATGACACTTAATACTTACCAAGGCAGGCAAGCCCTTCCCTAATGCTGGGTCCTGTAGCAAAAATGCAAATGGAGGCCTATAAAAGATATATATTTTAAAGCTACAAATCAAGCTTTAAAAAAAAGTCTGTCCTCTAACTTATAAAATTAGTTTTTAAAGGCATTGAAGCCGAGTGTGAATTAAAATTCTTGTACCTCAGAGTTCTGTGCCAGAATATGGTGGTGTTGAGAACTGAATTCTGAATCCTGCCTCATAGCCCATCCCTCTCCTCTTTCCACACTTCGCTTTGTCTTATAGCACAAGCAGCCTTCTGAACACATGTGTGGATACCCTGGCCCATGTGTCCAAGATCCATACATACTCCCCATAAACAGTTGTCTCTTGTCTACTGCCTGGGTTTAGGAATACACACACCTGAGACATGGCCTACCCTCCAAAGAATGGACTGGGAAGGAAGCCCAGGCAGAGCCTGGGAGCAGACTAGGAGCTATCTGGGCAGGGTATTTGGAAGTTCTGTATACCTAGAGCATGGCCTAGAAGGTTGTGGGGTAGATACTGGATGCGGAAAGGCATGCCCCATTAGCCCCATGGATTCCTTGTCTCATGAGAAGGATAACAGCCAGAGAAGGGCCAGAATAGAGCCTGCTGAAATGTAAGACCCGCATCAGGGGATTCCCTAGCCTGGCTCTAAGTGCAGTACAGAACTAACAGAGAAGAAGTAGAATTTTATGTTTTAGAAGGATTTTAGTTGCAAGGACTAAATTAAAATGGGTTTCTAGTTAACATCAATTTGATCCCACATTTATTCATGCATAACTTCTAATGCAGTTTTTTTTTAAAGTATTGTATTCCCCTATTATACCTTCCTGAGAGACTTAACGAAGAATTCTAGAGAACAATAGCAACAGAAAATTTGTCCTACTTAATCAGCCTAGGTAATGTTCAATGAAATAATATTTCAAAATTGCCTTCCACCCAAACCCAAAATGAGGATATGTCTTCACTCTTTCTAAAAGGCTAAGTGACTTTAGATAAGTTGCTTTCTCCCTCTAGCAAAGGAGAGGCAGCGCTGCTTGGGCAATCTGTAAGGTTCCTTTCAATTTCAACATCGTCTTTGCCATACTTATACATTCACTGTTCTAGAGCCATATAGAACAAGTCCATTGACATTTCATTTTGGCTGAGAATTTTAGTCAAGGCCAAAAAATTCAAATTAAGAAAGAACAAAACTTTATTATCTCTTGCTAATGTGAAACTGAATCAGGTTTCCTGGAGATTCCAGGAAAGCAGCATGGCTACCCTATACAATTCAGTTGGTAAATGTTTAATAAATACCTCATACCAGTCACCTTGCTAGATATGGGACAGAAAACAGAGAAGACAGGTGTCAGGAATAGAAACACAGATCAGTTTAGATAGTGCCGCTCTCCTGAAGAAGTTCCAAGACAGATAATGCTGAAGCCTATTATAATAATATGTAGTATGGGTTTTAAAGTAAAAATAAAAAAAAAATACTCTGAATATTTTAGAAGGTGTTTTTTTTGTTGTTTGTTTGTGTGTTTGTTTTTTGTGACTCACGATGAACATGACATTCAGACTTCTTCTAGAAAGCTAAGTAGAAGTTCACGAGTGGAAAAGGAAGAAAAGGCCATTCCAGGCAGAAGATACAATATAAGACATGGAAGCATGATGTGTTCAGTAAATATTATAAATGTTCTGTAAAGTAGAAGATGATTATGATAATCGTAATAGCCAATGGAATATATTGTGCACATACTATATATCAGAAATATAGTTAGCACTTCACATAGATTATCTCAGTTAAGACTTACAGAGGAGTGATGTTAGCAAGATGACAGAATAAGAAGTCCCAACCCTTGTTTTGCCCCACAGAAACACTGATTTACCGATGATATATGAACCAAAATACCTTTCTGAGAATTCCAGAATCTAATTAAGAAGTTTCAGTGCCCCAAGTGAGCACAAATCCAAAAGCAGTGGCATTGAAACAGATAAGAAGAGTAATTTTATCTGCATCAGCCCTTCCCCCAAGCTGACCCAGCTCTGCTCTAGGAGAGAATGCACCACCTTGCTACTTCTCCCTTGGGGGAATGAGAAGAATATAGTATGTGTCCAATGTTCCACCTTGTTAGAGGGCTGCCTGAGGGACTAGTTTCTGTTTCACTCCACCTAAAGTGCTGATAGAACAGACATGGTTTGGATGCCTGAGGGCCACTGAGAATAAAGGGTGGGAGGGGTGTCTTGCTGTGGCTGGCACAGCTCATCATGATTGGGAGAAGGCACCAACTAAAGACTTCTCCCTTGTGAAGGAAGCAGAGGAGTGGAGCATATGTCCAGCATTCCAGCTTTTTGGAGGGATGCTTGCAGGACTAATATCTGTCCTCTTGACTCTGGGTGTTGATGGGAACCAGCTGACTTTGGATGCCTGGTGGCTGCTGACTATAAACTCCTGGGGGTGGGCATGGGGGAGTGAAAAACAGCATGTCTCTCTAATTGTGAAATTGAATACACAAACTCAGAAAAGTTGAAGCCTCCCAAAAAAGGTTTCAGAGGTCCCCATAATCTCTAGCTGGGCTGATTGGTGAGGATCTTCCCTTGTACAAAGCCATTCCATAAAGACTGGAAAGGGTAGATGTTTTTTTCAAATTTCAGATCACAAGGCAAAGTTAGAGACACACAAAGAAGCTAGGAAACATATCCCAGTAAAAGGAACAAAATAAATCTCCAGAAATTGATCCTAAAGAAGTGAATATGTATTAACTTCCTGGCAAAGAATTAAAAATAACCACCATAAAGATTTTCTACAACCTGAAGAAAACAATGTATGAACAAGATAAGAATATTAACAAAGAGATAGAAAATATTAAAAGATACAAACAGAAATTTTGGAGCTGAAAAGTAATTGAATTGAAAAATTTGCTAGGGGGGTTCAACAGCAGACTTGATCAAGCAGAAGAATCAGCTAACTCAAAGATAGGTCATTTGAAATTATCCAGTTGGAGGAACAACAACAAAAGAGAAGAATAAAGAAAGTCTAATGGACTTACAGGGTACCATAAAGCAGACCAATATTTGCATTATGGGAATGCCAGAAGGAGAAGAGAAAAAGGAGCAGAAAGCTTATTTTAAAAATAATGGCTGAAAACCCAAATCTGGGGAAGGAAATGGATATCCAAATTCAAGAAACCTAACAGACTCTACCTGGGAAGAACTCAAAAGTATCTACACCAATACAAACTACAATGAAATGGTCAAAAGTTAGAGACTAAAAGAGAATTTTGATAGCAGTAAGAGAAAAGCAACTTGTCATATACAAGGAAACACCCATAAGACTATTGGTGAATTTCTCACATAAGCCTTGCAGACCAAAAGGGAATGGGATAATATATTCAAAGTACTGAAAGAAAAAAACTGCCAACCAAGAATTCTATATCTAGCAAAACTACCCTTCAAAAATGAAGGCTAAATAAAGACTTTCCCAGGAAAACAAAACCTGAGGGGATTCATCACCATTAGACTTATAAGAAAAGCTAAAAGGAGTACTTCAAGTGGAAATGAGAGAACACTAAACAGCAACACATAAACATGTGAAAGTATAAATTTTGCTAGTAAAGGTAAATATATAGTTAAATACAGAATATTGTAATACTGTAATGGTGGTGCATAAATCATTTTTACTTCTGGTATAAAAAGAAATCAAGCAAAAGTGTAAAAAACAACTATAATGTAATAACTATTAAAAAATGGGTACATAATATATAGAGATGTAATTTCTGACATCAATAACATTAAGTAATTAAGTGTGTGGAGGGAGAGAAGCAAAATTGTAGAGAATTTATATGCAATTGTAGTTAATTTTTTATCAACTAAAATAGATTATTATAACTATAAGATATTTTATGAAATCCCCATGGTGACCATAAAGAAAACATCTATAGAAGATATACACACACAAAAAAAAATTAGAAAAGGAGTCAAAGCATTAAAAAAAAAAAATCAATGAAACACAAAGAGAGCAAAAGAGTAAAAGAGGGAAAAAAGTGCTACAAGACAGATAGGAAACAATTAACAAAATGGCAATAGTAAGCTCTTCCCTGTCAATAATTACTTTAAATGTAAATGGATTAAACTTCAATCAAAAGACACAGTGGCTGAATGGATAAAAAGGCAAGATTCAACAATATGCTGCCTATGAGAGATCCACTTTAGATTTAAGAACATGACTGAAAGTGAAAGGATGGAAAAATATATTTCATGCAGATGGTAACCAAAAGAGAGCAGGGATGGCTATATTTATATCAGATAAAATAAACTTTAAGTCAAAAATGGTCAAAAGAGGCAAAGAACATTATATAATGATAAAAGAGTCAATTCACTGGGAAGATATAATAATTATAAATACATAAGCACCCAGCATCAGAGCACTCAAATATATGAAGCAAACATTGATAGAACTGAATGGAGAAATAGACAGCAACACAATAGTAGTAGAGGATTTCAGTATCTCACTTTCAGCAATGGATAAAACATCCAGACAAAAGATCAAGAGGGAAACAGAAGAGCTGAACAACATTGTAGAACAAATGACCTAACAGATATATATCAATAGAACATTCTGCCCAACAGCAGTAGAATACACATTCTTCTCAAGCACACAAGGAACATACTTGAGGATAGATCACATGTTAGATCACAAAACAAGTCTTAACAAATTTAAGATCTCACTAAATAGCAAATAAATAAATAAATAAAAATGGACATATCTCCAAAAAAGGCTAATGGCTAACACGTATATAAAAAGATGCTCAACATTATTAACTATCAAAATCACAGTGAGGTATCACCTCATGCTTACATGCCTATTAGGATGGCTACTATAAACAAAACAAAACAAAGCTGAAAATAACAAATGTTGGCGAGGATGTGGAGAAATTGGGACCCTTGTGCACTGTTGGTGGAAATGTAAATTGGTGTAGCCAATTTGGAAAACAGTGTGGAGGTTCCTCAAAAAATTAAAACTAGAACTACCATATGACTCAGTAATCTCACTTCTGGGTAGGTATCCAAAAGAATTGAAATCAAGGTCTCTAAGAGATATTTGCACTCCCATGTTCATTACAGTAATATTCATAATAGACAAGAGGTGGAAACAATCTAATGTCCACCGATGGTTGAATGGATAGGAAAATGTGACATATATGAACAATGGGACATTATTCAGCCATGAAAAAGAAGGAAATCCTGACATATGCTGCAACATTGTTGAACCTTGAAGTCATTTTGCTATGTGAAATAAGCCAGTTATAGAAGGACAAGTACTGCCTTGCTCCACTTACATGAGGCATCTAAAGTAGTCAGATCCATAGAAGCAGAAAATCTAGTTGACCCTTGAACACTGCAGGGGTTACATGCACTGACACTCTGTAGTCAAAAATCTACTTGTAACTTACAGTCAACTCTCTATATACATGGTCCTTCTGCATCCACAGTTCTGTATCCACAGATTCAACCAATCATGGATCATGTAGTACTGTAGTATTTACTATTGAAAAAAGTCCCTGTAAAGTGGAACTATGCTGTTCAAACCCATGTTGTTCTAGGGTCAACTGTAGAATAGTGGTTGCCAGTGGCTGGGGGAAGGGAGAAATGAAGTGTTGCTATTCAATGAATATATCAACAGTTTCCATCATGCAAGATGAAAATGTTCTATAGAGCTGCTGTACAACAGTATGCTTAGAGTTAACACTACTCTAAAAAGACTTATGATGACCCTACAAATAACTGTTACTATCTCTAATTTTGCAGATGAGAATTCTGAAGCTTAGGCGAAATTTTTACAGGGTCTCATAGCTAGCAAGTGATGAAGTTGGGATCTAAACCCAGTTAGTCTCCAGGGTACTTTAGACTATTATGCTATTCTTTTCTCTTCTTTTAAATGACTTTTAAAAAGTATGTTATGAAACCTCTCATATACCTCCCTAAGGAGTTTGCATTTTTCCAGAATCATTGACTCTTCAGGTTGAAGCAAACTTAACTGATATACATGTATGTATGTATGTGTGTGTGTGTGTGTGTGTGTGTGTGTGTGTGTGTGTATCAAGAGAGAGAACATTATACATAATATATATGAAAGAGACATTTTTATTTTTCAGGAATAAATGATTATAGTACATTCAATTTTTTAATCCCAGATCTGACCACTCCAGAGAATCCACCAACTTCGATCTACATCAGAACCTACCTCTTGCAACCTGCGGTTTCTGTGGAAATTGAATGAATGGAAAAAAATAATAAAATCTGTTTTGTAGCATTTTCAGGTGCAAGAAAGAAAGAAGTAAACAAAGGAGATGCTAACTATTCACATCTCAGACATCCCATTCACACTCATTCACATATATATATACCACATATATCCATACATACACACACACACAAACCCACAACAGCCCTCTAGAATTCACACATTCACACACACACACACACACACACACACACACACACACACACACACACACACACACCTCATGTGCATACTTAACCCACAACAGCCCTCTATAATTGTAGTAAAAAAACAAAGTGTTGGCCAGCAGAACTCTGGTCTGTTATGAGGCAGTTATATCCTTCTTTCTGAGCTGTTCTGGTCAAGCTACTTTAACTATATGTATTTTTGAGTCTGGTAAGCACAACAAAGAAAGGTCACCTGCAACATTTTCCCTCAAGGCTAAACAAACCCAGGTGTATAGAAACACGATTCAGAATGGATCGTGTTGGCATTTAATTTCTAGATTCAGAAAGCTAAATATAGAATGTCCTATTGACAACCCAGCATCGAGCAGGACAGTTGGGAAAAAAAAAAATAGCAGAATTTTTCAAGTGCTGTGTGGTGTGTCCTACAGGAAGTAGGGAAGCATCAACTCTTCTGGGGCAGATAATTCACCTCTTCTCACCTATCCTGGGAGATGGTGTAGATTGTGTTAAGATTGTGAGATTAAATTAGATAATGCATGTAAGATGTTTAACACTATGGTTGACATGTAGAAAGCACTAAATAATTGGTAGCTATTATCTAATCTGGTCAAATTTAACTCATTCCAAACTACAGTTGAGGTAGTTAAGAGTACCCTCCCCTGTCTCTTTGAGCTATAAGCACCATGGAAATAGGGACGGAATGCTGTCTTTTGGAATGTTGCCCCAAATCTAAAAATAAAGCCATGTGGGGATTTACTCTGAGCAAAGCAACCACTGGCAGTTCATCATCATCCAGCCAAAACCACAGTCAGGGCCAGAATAATTGCTGCGACTGTGGGGCAGCTCCTGTGCCTTTCATCACAGCCATGCCAGTAGGAGACTGATGTAGGTAGGAGTCTTGGCCAGACACAAAATAAAAAGCCTTCCCCCACACCTCAAAATTCAGCAGGCTATACTAAGAGGTTATCATGATCTCAGAAAGTGTCCCTTGAATGATTGAATCGAGATTTGTTTAACTAAAGGAACACATAATGTCATACCAGATAACATCATTCATTTCTCAGCTTTGAGAGAAATCTTTGAGCATTTGATTTCACTTGGTGATTTTTTTTTACCATGGCCAGGAAGAATAATCCCCAACCTTTGCATTGCTTGGTATAACGTGATCTTATCCTAGACCTGTGCTGGTAATGTTCCTACATAAGAATCCACCAACAGACCTGGGGTCTTAATGGCACTCAAAGAATAAAACTGCTTCTTTATCCCCTGCTAAGAGTCAATGACCACTGACCTGAATGATCAGAGAGGTGGTGAGGTCAGCAGATAGAAATGTGTAGTTGAACTTGATCACTGCCCGCAGCCACAGTGTTAGCTGCAGATTCTGCTTTGCTTCTTATGCAGCTTTCACTGAACAGTACTTGCAGTTTGAAGACTGCATCAGTTTGGAACAGGAGATGCTCTTAGAAAATAATAATATGTAATTAAAACCCCTCTGATAAACAGAGATAATTTTTATATTGAGGGAAGTTGCTGAGGCAGCAGATTTTTAGTCAGCGTATTTGCAAGGTTAATGTACTGTACTTAATAAAATAAATAGTTTTATAAATGTTCAGGCAAATTGTAAAAATGGGAAAAGTGAAGAAAATTTCATTCCATTTTGAATATCCAATAAACACCAAATTAACCCTTTTTCCTACTGGGGATACTATTCTTATCAAAAGCAAGCTTTCAGATATCTAGTAGTTATGATGAACATGAAAAACGTATTCACTAAATTAAAGGAGTGCTAGTAGAAGGAAAAGGAATGGAAAAAAATATATGAAAAAAATTTAGTAACCTTTAGGGATGGTGCAAAACAAAGAAACATGGGTTATGCAGTTTTCAAGGATGGGAAAAAACAAAGGGTAATATGTTATAGAAGTATCAGGAAGGAAGAGAGGGTGGTGATAGCACATCATGGGAGCTACCTCTGGAAAAATGATAAAGAAGAAATCACTGAGAGACTGGTCCTGTTGCTAAGATCCCTGGAGTGAAGTGTTTTATTTCAGAAGGCAGCAACAATATATGAGCAAAGGCAAGTAACAAACAATCAGCTAAAGTGGTGGAACCAAAGGTTTGGTTGCAAGTTAGAAGTACGGAAGCAAGTGTCCAGGGATTGCCCAGGGCTACTGAACATTTTTTAATGTCCTAGTTCAACCCTCACCTCAATGTTTTATTTTTCTCTTAAGTTTTCCAACCTGAGAAATATCTGAAACCATCCACACTATGTTACTGTGTGCCCTGGGATGCAATCATTTCCTTCTTCCCAGCTGCAAGCCCCAGGCAAGTTTCAGGAAATCGTTAGAAGAGCCCCTTGTTCCTCTATTCAGCATTTGGCAGAACTATGAGTCTCTTACTTAGACTTTTTAATAATATACACGTTGAGGATCTCATTCATAGAAAAGTAAAGCTACCATTTATAAGGCGAATATTACCACTTTTTTCTCTCTCTCTACTTTCTATCCTTATCTTCCCCAAGTCTCCAGAAATATAAAGATACACATGCAATGCAAGGTGTATAATGCTTTGATGACAGACAGACCTGGATATAGCTTCTGTCCTTGGGCAAGTGACTTACTCAGAGCATTAGTTTTCCCATCTGCAGTATGAGAATAGCATGTACTTCATAAGATTGTTGTCATGAGAAATAAATGAAATTACATTCATTCTTTTCCTCATCCTAGAAATATTTTTAAGTTCCTACTATTACCTAAAGTTTCTGGAAAATTGGATTTTAAAGGAATGAATGGATGAATGAATGAAATTAATGTAAGAGAATGAAAGTCACTAAAAGAGTAAATCTTAAATGTTCGCACCATAACGACAGCAAACTGGTAACTATGTTAGGTGAACGATGTTAACTAACCTTATTGTGGTAATCATTTCACAATATATAAGTGTATCAAATCATCACACTGTATTACAAAATGTTCTATGTCAATTATATCTCAATAAAGGTGGGGGAAAAAAAGAACATATGTTAAACAAAAATGAAATTAGTGTAAGGTAAAAAAGATTACCACTAAACACTATAGAGATTTTCCTTAGTTTGATACATCTTATACACCAGTCTTATAAATGATTGAATGGCCTTTATGCTCTTGATCTGAGCTATACAGAACAATTAAGATCTGTTAGATGATAGGAATTTATACTTGAGAGGAAGTAGTGATATTTGACAGACATGTTATAGAAAGTTAAATTTCTGCATGCTTATTGTATATTTCAGATGTTTCAGCTTCCATATAGTGAACATCTGTTTACTTTTTTTCTTGGCTGTTGAGCCACTTGAAGCTCCTCTTGTCTTTTCCATTCTGAATCCCTACAGTTCAAGCCACAGCTGATGAAGCAGTGGGCTTTGCAGAGAAGAAGCAGGTGGGAGGCATCCCTGTGAGCAGGGCCAAGCATCCTCTGTGGCCTCTTGCATTTGCTTGTATCTACTTCTCTGTTGGATGATTGGTGTTGGACCTTAAGTTTTAATATTCTAAATTTCAGATGTGCTTAATTCATCTATAAAGTAAAAACAAATCAAAAGCCAAAAAACCCCACATCTCATTCATTCCCTGTCAAATGAAAACGACTGGAAACACGATGGTCTTCCCAAGGTATTTCTGGTGACTTGTATTTTAACTACCCTCCCTTCTGGGCCAGAGTTAGCATAATATTCTAGGGGTTGTATCTAGCACAAGGTTATCTCATCACCAGATCACTTCCCAAGACTAACATTTAAAGGCTGCAGCAAGGTGGCCTCAAAAGTTTTTCATACAGTGATGGAGAAGAAAAAGCTGAGAGTGAGAAAACTTAGATTCAAGATCTACCCCAGCCATTAATCAGCTGGATGATCTAAGTCATATTGTTTCACCTCTTTAAACTTCTTTTTCCTCATCCATAAAATAAGGGAGGAGTTGACCTAGTTGATCTCAAAGGTCTTTTCCAGGAGCAAAATTCTGTAGTCAGCCAAACCACTTAGAAGTAGGCAAGCAGACACCAGAGAAACACCATCTCATTTCTCCACTTCTAAATTTATCACTTGAGTTGTCAACAAGGCATTGCCCAATATAAGAGAGCTTAGTTAGCCATATTTAGTAGCATAGGAGTTGGCTCAGCCAACTTAGGAACGTCAAACTTTCATTCAGGTGTTTGGTCACAGCTGAAGAAAACCAGAGAATGGAAAGGTGCAACGAATCCTGGGTGTCCCAATTCCAGCTTCACTTACGTAACAGCGAGGAAAGGGTGAGAAGACCTCCCTTTTCGGACAGTTTCTTTTTTTAATTTTTAAATTTTATTTTATTTATTTTTTTTTATACAGCAGGTCCTTATTAGTCATCAATTTTATACACATCAGTGTATACATGTCAATCCCAATCTCCCAATTCATCACACCACCAGCCCCACCCCCCTTTCGCTTTCCCCCTTTGGTGTCCATACATTTGTTCTCTCCATCTGTGTCTCAATTTCTGCCCTGCAAACCGGTTCATCTGTACCATTTTTCTAGGTTCCACATGTATGTGTTAATATACGATATTTGTTTTTCTCTTTCTGACTTACTTCACTCTGTGTGACAGTCTCTAGATCCATCCAC
>NC_041214.2:98353714-98354348 GCF_002837175.3 Physeter macrocephalus
CCCTCTATGCCCACTTTCTGGAGAGTTTTTATCATAAATGGCTGTTGAATTTTGTCAAAAGCTTTTTCTGCATCTATTGAGATGATCATATGGTTTCATATGGTTTTTATTCTTCAATTTGTTAATATGGTGTCTCACATTGATTGATTTGCATATATTGAAGAATCCTTGCATCACTGAGATAAATCCCACTTGGTCATGGTGTATGATACTTTTAATGTGTTGTTGGATTCTGTTTGCTAGTATTTTGTTGAGTACTTTTACATCTATATTCATCAGTGATACTCGTCTGTTATTTGCTTTTTTTGTATCTTTTGTATCTTTCCTCTTTTAGAGCTGTTAGTAGTTGCTTTATGTATTGAGGTGCTCCTATGTTGGGTGCATATATATTTACAATTGTTATATCTTCTTCTTGGATTGATCCCTTGATCATTATGTAGTGTCCTTGCCTCTTGTAACATTCTTTATTTTAAGGTCTATTTTATCTGATATAAGTATTGCTACTTCAGCTTTCTTTTGATTTCCATTTGCATGGAATATCTTCTTCCATCCCCTCATTTTCAGTCTGTATGTGTCTCTAGGTCTGAAGTGGGTCTCTTGTTGACAGCATATATATGGGTCTTGTTTTTGTATC
>NC_041214.2:98354904-98357938 GCF_002837175.3 Physeter macrocephalus
GCTTGTCTGTAAAACTTTTGATTTCTCCATCGAATCTGAATGAGGTCCTTGCCAGGTAGAGTAATCTTGGTTGTAGGTTCTTCCCTTTCATCACTTTAAATATATCATGACACTCCTTTCTGGCTTGTAGAATTTCTGCTGAGATATCAGCTGTTAACCTTATGGGAGTTCCCTTGTATGTTATTTGTCATTTTTCCCTTGTTGCTGTCGATACTTTTTCTTTGTCTTTAATTTTTGCCAGTTTGATTACTATGCATCTCGGCGTGTTTCTCTTTGGGTTTATCCTGCCTGGGACTTTCTGTGCTTCCTGGACTTGGGTGGTTATTTCCTTTCCCAATTTAGGGAAGTTTTCAACTATAATCGCTTCAAATATTTTCTAGGGTCCTTTCTCTGTCTCTTCTCCTTCTGGGACCCCTATAATGCGAATGTTGTTGCGTTTAATGTTGTCCCAGAGGTCTCTTAGGCTGTCTTCATTTCTTTTCATTCTTTTTGCTTTATTCTGTTCCACAGCAGTGAATTCCACCATTCTGTCTTCCAGGTCACTTATACGTTCTTCTGCCTCAGTTATTCTGCTACTGATTCCTTCTAGTGTATTTTTTATTTCAGTTATTGTATTGTTCATCTCTGTTTCTTTGTTCTTCAATTCTTCTAGGTGTTTGTTCTTTAATTCTTCTAGGTCTTTGTGATGGGTGGGGCTGGGTTCCCTCCCTGTTGGTTGTTTGGCCTGAGGCAACCCTACACTGGAGCCTACCTGGGCTCTTTGGTGGGGCTAATGGTGGACTTTTGGAGGGCTCACGCCGAGGAGTACTCCCCAGAACTTCTGCTGCCAGTGTCCTTGTCCCCAGGGTGAGCCACAGCCACCACCCGCCTCTGCAGGAGACCCTCCAAGGCTAGCAGGTAGGTCTGGTTCAGTCTTCCCTGGGGTCACTGCTCCTTCCCCTGGATCCTGATGCACACACTACTTTGTGTGTGCCCTCCAACAGTGGAGTCTTTGTTTCCCCCAGTCCTGTCGAAGGTCTGCAATCAAATCCCACTAGGCTTCAAAGTCTGATTCTCTAGGAATTCTGCCTCTCATTGCCAGACCCCCTGGTTGGGAAGCCTGACATGGGGCTCAGAACCTTCACTCCAGTGTGTGGACTTCTGTGATATAAGTGTTCTCCATTCTGTGAGTTACCCACCCAGCAGTTATGGGATTTTATTTTACTGTGTTTGTGCCCCTCCTACCCTCTCATTGTGGCTTCTCCTTTGTCTTTGGATGTGGGATGTCTTTTTTGATGAGTTCCAGTGTCTTCCTGTTGATGATTGTCCAGCAGCTAGTTGTGATTCTGGTGTTCTCACAAGAGAGAGTGGGAACACGTCCTTCTACTCCACCATCTTGATTCCAGGACCGAGACAGTTTCTATATCACAGCAAGGCACCAGACTCTCGTTGCTCTCTGGCTTCCTGGTAAATAAAATAAATAAACAGTCCCCACTTTCTGCACCCCTCCCCTACTTTGACACTTTCAAGGTGATTGTTGTCTCACCCCATTTCAGGTCAAACCCGGGATACAGTCCTTTCAAGAATAAAAATAAACTTCCTAGTTGCAACTTGCCAGCAGTGCAGAAGAATCCTAAGAGGCTAGGAAAAATGAAGAAGTTTTGAGTCTCTGTGCCTGTGCCCCATTCTCCCAAACACTATAGGTCAGGTTTTATGTGGTATGCAGCTAAAAAAGCACAGATCTAGGGGTAGCTATAAGAGAAATGCTTATCTCTTCAGTTTGTCCAAGTTTAGGGGTAATAAAAAGAAATATAATAAGAGAGAGAAGGAGAAAAGAAGCTGCCTCTAAAGTTCTCCTCTAGATTTACAGTCTGTTAATGAAAAACTTATTCTGATATTGTTAAAATGGTAAGGAAGACTTTGTTCAGAACTATTGTGAAAGTTATGAAGACTACTACCCCAGTAGGGCACAGAGATCAAGCTTAACTCCCAAAACAACAAGAACAAGTGGGAATTTATAGCCAAGGACTAAGTTGGTGCAGGGGATTGGGTGGGTGGGTAGAGGTTAGCAGATCAAAATTACTAAGAGGCGACATCAAAGTTTAAGAGGAATTTCTTAACCTTTAAATTGACCTACCTGGATTCTTGCTAAAGGCAGGCCAGGATGATCAGATATCAAGGGTGGCATAGTGGGGGATAAAGAATCTGATCAGATATTGAGGGTGATCAGGATAGAGGGATTCTGGCTAAAGTGACTTAGCTAGAGTCTTGCTAAAACTGGGTTATGCAGTCCCATCAAATACAGAGGCTAAGGTTGAGGCCTTATCTAGAAGATGGCTCAGAAGAACCTCATTTAGATATGGGCAAGGAGAGAGTGACAAAGAGTCTCTTGCTGATCAAACTTTGGTCAAGCTCTTCTGAGCTCACATTTTGACAAGGCTCTGACTTTTGGGCTTCCATGTTCATCTCTGTATTGTCCAATCTTAGCAAGAATCCTGGCTAAGTCAATCAGTTAGCCAGAATCCCCCATCCTCAATATCTGATCATCCTTGACAGATCAAGTTCCTCATCCTCCACCATCCCCCAGGTGATGTCTGATCACCCTGGCCTGCCTTTGGCAAGAATTCTAAAGGTTGATTTAACCAGAGTTCCTCATTGCCTCTTACTAATTTTCCATCCACTGAGCCCAGTCCTGCTCCTTGTCTATAAATTCCCACTTTTCCTTGTTGTATTCAGAGTAGAGCCCAATCTCTCTCCCCTACTGCAAAACACCATTGTAATGGTCCCTACACTTATCTCGACAACTGGAATAAAGTCAGCCTTACTGTCTCTAATAAGTGTCATGAATAATTTTTTCCTTGACAAGAGTTTTTGTCAGTTCTCTGAATGTTCTGTGTCTCTGGGACCTATATTTTTTTAATCACTAATCATTCAAGCGCTTATATTTGCAGAGTTGCCTTAGTCACACAGTGATTCTGTGAAACTTATTGGTTTAATGGTTTGTCTCTCTTTCCTGCCTTTCTTTCTTTCTTTCTTTCTTTCTTTCTTTCTTTCT
>NC_041214.2:98363609-98410176 GCF_002837175.3 Physeter macrocephalus
TTATTCTGTTCCACAGCAGTGAATTCCACCATTCTGTCTTCCAGGTCACTTATCTGTTCTTCTGCCTCAGTTATTCTGCTACTGATTCCTTCTAATGTATTTTTCATTTCAGTTATTGCATTGTTCATCTCTGTTTGTTTGTTCTTTAATTCTTCTAGGTCTTTGTTAAACATTTCTTGCATTTTCTTGATCTTTTCCTCCATTTTTTCTGCTGTCCTGGATCATCTTCACTATCATTATTCTGAATTATTTTTCTGGAAGGTTGCCTGTCTCCACTTCATTTAGTTGTTCTGTGGTTTTATCTGGTTCCTTCATCTGGTACATAGCCCTCTGCCTTTTCATCTTGTCTGTCTTTCTGTGAGTGTGGTTTTTGTTCCACAGCCTGCAGGATTGTAGTTATTCTTGCTTCTGCTGTCTGTCCTCTGGTGGATGAGGCTATCTAAGAGGCTTGTGCAAGTTTCCTAATGGGAGGGACTGGTGGTGGGTATAGCTGACTGTTGCTCTGGTGGGCAGAGCTCAGTAAAACTTTAATCTGCTTGACTGCTGATGGGTGGGGCTGGGTTCCCTCCCTGTTGGTTGTTTGGCCTGAGGCAACCCTACACTGGAGCCTACCTGGGCTCTTTGGTGGGGCTAATGGTGGACTTTTGGAGGGCTCACGCCGAGGAGTACTCCCCAGAACTTCTGCTGCCAGTGTCCTTGTCCCCAGGGTGAGCCACAGCCACCACCCGCCTCTGCAGGAGACCCTCCAAGGCTAGCAGGTAGGTCTGGTTCAGTCTTCCCTGGGGTCACTGCTCCTTCCCCTGGATCCTGATGCACACACTACTTTGTGTGTGCCCTCCAACAGTGGAGTCTTTGTTTCCCCCAGTCCTGTCGAAGGTCTGCAATCAAATCCCACTAGGCTTCAAAGTCTGATTCTCTAGGAATTCTGCCTCTCATTGCCAGACCCCCTGGTTGGGAAGCCTGACATGGGGCTCAGAACCTTCACTCCAGTGTGTGGACTTCTGTGATATAAGTGTTCTCCATTCTGTGAGTTACCCACCCAGCAGTTATGGGATTTTATTTTACTGTGTTTGTGCCCCTCCTACCCTCTCATTGTGGCTTCTCCTTTGTCTTTGGATGTGGGATGTCTTTTTTGATGAGTTCCAGTGTCTTCCTGTTGATGATTGTCCAGCAGCTAGTTGTGATTCTGGTGTTCTCACAAGAGAGAGTGGGAACACGTCCTTCTACTCCACCATCTTGATTCCAGGACCGAGGCAGTTTCTATATCACAGCAAGGCACCAGACTCTCGTTGCTCTCTGGCTTCCTGGTAAATAAAATAAATAAACAGTCCCCACTTTCTGCACCCCTCCCCTACTTTGACACTTTCAAGGTGATTGTTGTCTCACCCCATTTCAAGTCAAACCCGGGATACAGTCCTTTCAAGAATAAAAATAAACTTCCTAGTTGCAACTTGCCAGCAGTGCAGAAGAATCCTAAGAGGCTAGGAAAAATGAAGAAGTTTTGAGTCTCTGTGCCTGTGCCCCATTCTCCCAAACACTATAGGTCAGGTTTTATGTGGTATGCAGCTAAAAAAGCACAGATCTAGGGGTAGCTATAAGAGAAATGCTTATCTCTTCAGTTTGTCCAAGTTTAGGGGTAATAAAAAGAAATATAATAAGAGAGAGAAGGAGAAAAGAAGCTGCCTCTAAAGTTCTCCTCTAGATTTACAGTCTGTTAATGAAAAACTTATTCTGATATTGTTAAAATGGTAAGGAAGACTTTGTTCAGAACTATTGTGAAAGTTATGAAGACTACTACCCCAGTAGGGCACAGAGATCAAGCTTAACTCCCAAAACAACAAGAACAAGTGGGAATTTATAGCCAAGGACTAAGTTGGTGCAGGGGATTGGGTGGGTGGGTAGAGGTTAGCAGATCAAAATTACTAAGAGGCGACATCAAAGTTTAAGAGGAATTTCTTAACCTTTAAATTGACCTACCTGGATTCTTGCTAAAGGCAGGCCAGGATGATCAGATATCAAGGGTGGCATAGTGGGGGATAAAGAATCTGATCAGATATTGAGGGTGATCAGGATAGAGGGATTCTGGCTAAAGTGACTTAGCTAGAGTCTTGCTAAAACTGGGTTATGCAGTCCCATCAAATACAGAGGCTAAGGTTGAGGCCTTATCTAGAAGATGGCTCAGAAGAACCTCATTTAGATATGGGCAAGGAGAGAGTGACAAAGAGTCTCTTGCTGATCAAACTTTGGTCAAGCTCTTCTGAGCTCACATTTTGACAAGGCTCTGACTTTTGGGCTTCCATGTTCATCTCTGTATTGTCCAATCTTAGCAAGAATCCTGGCTAAGTCAATCAGTTAGCCAGAATCCCCCATCCTCAATATCTGATCATCCTTGACAGATCAAGTTCCTCATCCTCCACCATCCCCCAGGTGATGTCTGATCACCCTGGCCTGCCTTTGGCAAGAATTCTAAAGGTTGATTTAACCAGAGTTCCTTATTGCCTCTTACTAATTTTCCATCCACTGAGCCCAGTCCTGCTCCTTGTCTATAAATTCCCACTTTTCCTTGTTGTATTCAGAGTAGAGCCCAATCTCTCTCCCCTACTGCAAAACACCATTGTAATGGTCCCTACACTTATCTCGACAACTGGAATAAAGTCAGCCTTACTGTCTCTAATAAGTGTCATGAATAATTTTTTCCTTGACAAGAGTTTTTGTCAGTTCTCTGAATGTTCTGTGTCTCTGGGACCTATATTTTTTTAATCACTAATCATTCAAGCGCTTATATTTGCAGAGTTGCCTTAGTCACACAGTGATTCTGTGAAACTTATTGGTTTAATGGTTTGTCTCTCTTTCCTGCCTTTCTTTCTTTCTTTCTTTCTTTCTTTCTTTCTTTCTGTCTTTCTTTCTTTCTTTCTGTCTTTCTTTCTTTCTTTCTCTCTGCCCCCCTTTCTTTTTTTCTTTCTTCTTTTGAAATGTTTTTGGATTTATGGAGTTCATTTCCCTGGGCATTCCCTTCTCAGGGTCTATATGGCTTTACACATGATTGTGGCTCAATGTGACGTAAGTGGATTTTAGCCTATACTATGTGCCAGGGACCATGCTAGGAGACATATGTGAAGAAGGCACTCCTTATGGAAAAACTGATGTTTTGTGGAAGAACCCACATTAGTTATGCATCATCACTCACTTTCCTCTTCAATTTCCAAGTCAAAGAGAGACCCCTCATCAGTGGAATAGGGAGTTTACATAATTTTTTTTTTTCCTTTTCTGAAGATAATACTCAGACTCAGCTTCAAAAGAGCTTTGCTGAAGAAAGGCATTTCTAGGGTAGTTTTTTAACCTAAAACACCTGTGCACCCTTCAGCTGTCTGACAGTCCTTGCTCTGGGGAGGCTGAAGGGCAAAAGACACTGGCTGCTGCTAGCCTACTAAGCACCTAGCACAGGTCTCTGCCCCTGGGGACATTCAGTAAATATTTGTAGACTGACAGAAATCTGTAGGTCAGTAAGGATGTGGCTTTGTCATGCAGCCAATGAGCTGGAGATGTCAGTACAACCAACTGAGTGGGATGGAGAAAAAACACGGGAAAACGAGTTGCTATAAGTCTAGAGGACTATAAAGTCAGAGAGAAAAAAATGGTATCAATTATATTCTCTGCCCTAGAGGTCATTAAATGGGTAATTACTCAACTGATGAAGATCAGTTTTTCTCTCTCATTTTTTAATCGTCAACATGAAAATGCTGCAATTTATTGAAGCATCTGTCCTCCATATAATTTTGTGCTGTGGACTTTGAAGAGCATATTAAAATAATATAGCTTGCCTGCCCAAATAAACATGACATATTTTCTAAACCATCAAGTTCTACTTTAAAGTCAAATTGAGGAACATCCACTTCTGGAAAGGTGGAGAAGACTTATGTATCCCTATTCCTCCAACAAAACAGAATTACAAAGTCCTACATATTACATATAAAACAAACATAGAAGACTCTAAAAATTGGAGAGTAGAGGCAAACTAGGTCAGGACCTTAGGATGCAGGAAACAACATGGTCGTAAGTTCCCTGTGGTTTTGTTTTGTTTTTGTTTTTGTTTTATAAATCCCAGATTGGAGTTGCAGAAACTGGCAACCTGGAAATGCCAATGGGCGTTGACCAAAAGGCCTCAACAAAAGCTTGCTCTCTCTAACTAAAGGACCAAGAAAGGGGCTTAAATATAAAATATGAAACTATAAAGTTTTAGAGAAAACAAATCTTCACAACCTAGGGGCAAGACAAAGTTTTCTTAGACTTGACACCAAATGCATAATCCGTAAAAAGAAAAAAAAGATAAATTTGACTTCATCAAAATTAAAAACTTATGCCCTGAAAAAAAAACCTCTTAAAAGGATGAAAAAAATTAGAGAATGGGAGAAGCTACTTATTTGACAAAGGACTGATATCTAGAATATATAAGGGACTCTCAGTACTCAACAGTAAAAAATAAACAAACAAAAAAAAACAACTCAGAAAAATGAACAAAAGAAATGAGCAGACATTTCACTGAAGAGGATGTATAGATGGCAAATAAGCATGAAAAGATGTTCAACATCATTAACAATTAGGGAAATGCAAATTAAAGGCACAATGAGGTATCACTACATACCTATCTAAATGGCTAAAATAAAAAATATTGAAATACCAAATGATGGTGAGGATGTGGAGAAACTGAATTACTCATACATTGCTATTGGGAGTGTAAAACTGTATAGCCACTCTGGAAAAATTTTGGCATTTTCTTAAAAAATTAAACACACAACTACCATATGCCCCAGTGAGCATACTCCTAGGCATTTATCCCAGAGAAATGAAAAGTTATGTTCACATAAAATCCTGTACACAAATGTTTATAGCAAATTTATTTAAAATAACCCCAAACCAGAAACAACCCAGATGTCCTTCAATGGGCAAATAGTTAAACTGTTATATATCCATTCCATGGAACACAACTCAGCAATAAAAAGGAATAAACTATTGATACACACAGCAACACGGATGATTCTCCAGTAAATTATACTGACTGAAAAAAGCCAACACCAAAGGTTATGTACTGTAGAATTTCATTTATATAACACTCTTAAAAGGACAAAATTATAGAAATGAAGAACATACTAGTGTTTTCCAGGGCTAAGGAAGAGGTGGGGACAGGTAGGCAGTATTATGGCCATAAAAGAGGAACATGAGGTATCCTTGTGGTGATGGAATGTTTAAAATCTTTAACTGTATCAATGTCAACATCCTGATTGTGGTATTGTGCCATATTTTTACCACTGGGGGAAACTAGGTAGAAGGTTCACAGGGATTTCTGCATTATTTCTTACAACTACATGTGACTTTACAATTAACTCAAAATTTTAAAAGTTTAATTAAAAAAATCAAATGGGAGGGTGGTACAGTTAGAGGAGGTATTGCTTACATTAGAACACATACTGGGCTTCCCTGGTGGCGCAGTGGTTGAGAATCTGCCTGCTAATGCAGGGGACATGGGTTCGAGCCCTGGTCTGTGAGGATCCCACATGCCACGGAGCAAGTATGCCCGTGAGCCACAACTACTGAGCCTGCGCGTCTGAAGCCTGTGCTCCGCAACAAGAGAGGCAGCGATAGTGAGAGGCCCGTGCACCGTGATGAAGAGTGGCCCCCCGCTTGCCACAACTAGACAAAGCCCTCGCACAGAAACGAAGACCCAACACAGCAAAAATAAATAGATGAATTAATAAACTCCTACCCCCAACATCTTCTTTAAAAAAAAAAAAACATACTGATATATTACAGAGAGAATGCAAGTTTTGCCTGAATTTTTATAAGAGATGAAACATCAAAGACGTTTTACATTTACAGTAGACTTTTGAAACTATGTTGTAGACCCTTAGGAACAAGAATCTGCACGACTCTGTTTCCCAGTGTACTTGAGTGAAAATCCTTGAGAAGTGCTGGGTGGAAAGAAGGAGGATTTAGAGAAATACCTGGATTTCACTTCTTACTAGCCCTGGGACTCTAAATATTTTACTTAATTTCTCTGAGCTTCTGTAAACTGAGAATAATAAAAATGTTTTCTTTCTTCCCAAGGTTATAATAAGATCAAATGAGAGAACATGGATTTGTAATGTGAAAAGTATTGTTATTATTAAGACAAACACTAATATGAGCACAAAGAATCAAGGATTTAGATGTGTCTTTACAAGCAAAAAATAACTAACCTAAACATAGTAGTGCAAACAGGAGGATAAATATATTTGCATTGGCTTTTTAGAAGAGTAAAACACAAGTACTAGAAATTTATGTAGAACAAGCTAAATGAAAGCAAAATTATCTCCTCTCTAATATAGCAAATTTTTCATTAAAAGTGTATTTATCTTGACTAATGTCTTCCTCCTTTTGTTCCAGAACTGATGGAATGCAGATGATATCTCTTTAGCTATTTAGAACATTTTAAGTTTTACCCTTGTGGCACCATCTCCCCAAAATCAAACACACTGAGGCCTTCAACCTACTGAGCAGATACAGCCCATCCTAAGAAGTGATGCATTTCTTAATTTAAAAAAAAAAAAAAAAGGTAGGAAATAGAAACCGACAGATTGAGTCAACACCTAGATATAGGAGTTTCCAAGACAAGGTGTATTTATAGGAGGTGCAGGGGGTGGAAATCTTATATTGCTCCTGAAATAAAAACGAGAACTTTTGTAAGCTAGGTGAGTGACTATACCAAGGGAACAGAAATAAACACCTGGCCATTTAACACTTGAATCATTCATCTGGAGATCTTTCAGCTGGTTTTACACTCATATGTCATGACAGAGACAAGCCAAAAAGGACCACTTTCATAACTGTGCAGACTCAGAGAAGCCAAGATGGGGAACTAGCAGAAGTATGAGATCTGGCAAGTGAGCAGAGAATCAGAAATCTAGACCCAAGATGCTTGGAATTCCAGAATGCAGTTGGCATCATAAATCTGTGTTATTGGGATGGCAAAAGAGAGATCAAGGGTAAGGAAGGATGAGGTGAGAAGATGGTCTAAAATAAGGTCACTCCCCGGTCCTAGACAGATACTGAATCTAGACAGCCATTAGGATAGTGAAAGTGTATACAGAACAGCACAAGAATCCAGTTTTTACCAGAATTAGGGTCTAAGTTGAGACTTTCAGGAAAAGGTTAAAATTATACTATTTATATTTAAGTACAAGGTCATGGGAGACAAAACAAACAGCAAGGATGACTTGGTTTGGAATCCTAAAGAATGAATTAGCACACCTTATGTCACTCTTGACTGTGGGCCTGAGGGATTCAGTGCCTGGGGCAAGGTTGATCTTCTAGGTATGTTGGACGTGAAGACAGGCACGCTGTAAGTGGAGAGGACTTCAGAAAGGAAGCTGTTAAGTCTCTGATGTAGATTTATTTCCTGCAAATTCCATGTCTAAGATGACTCAAAAATAATGCTTTTTTTGCACTAAAAGACATATATTAACAGCAATCAGCATAGTAATGCTGTCTCTTGTCCTTTGATTTTTATATTTCTCTTTTGTGTTCTGGTCATAGTAGAAATAAATTCTATATAAATATCAGAGGCTGAATATCTGAAAAATTATAGAAAAAAGGTCAAGCTATGAGCAACTTCAAAGTTAGGCTTATGGAAGATCTAAACAGGGGTTCCTGTCATCCTTCACTTTGATAAATACCAAGGTCGGTCCCTGGGTTCGAGTTTTGCAAATCTTCCCATCTGCAATGTTTTATTCTGATCCTTACAGATGGGCAGATTATACTAGAGATTTCATGTTAGCAAGATGATAGTAAGATAAAGGATAAGTCTGTAATTGAATAAGCTTGGTACAGCATAATTTTCTAAGGTATGGAGTAACCTAAAATCATTAGATTAGATGTGCGGGGGTAGGTTTTGAGTGATGGTTCTTTTTCTTAAGAAAATATAAGGAAAGCTTTCTTATCTTCCCTTTTTGGTTAACACCAAGACTTCATAGACTGGCCTCAAATCTCTCCATGAATTAAGTATAGGTCACTAGCACTCTTTTAACGTTAAAGATCCATCTACAGACAGTTGAAGTCAGCAGTGACATGAGGCAAACTATGTTGCCTGAGTGGAAACTGCCCAGCAAGTGTCGTGGTGATCTTCAGCGTAAGAAGGCTTTGAGTGGCCCCCCAAATGTCCTGTCTTATCCAGCAGCAGCTGTACCTACACCTTTCCTTTTCTTTGGCAAAATGCTTCAGATACAAATCTGTGATTTTGCTTTGATTACAAGCTAAATCATTTCACTGAAAACCCTTTTTACTGTTAAGTTTCTATAATACTCACAAACAAGTACCCAATTATTTGGGAACTACCTTTTGTTATTTCACTCTTCCCTGTGAATTTTCTTTCATGTGGAGTCAGGCAGATCTGATTGGGGATGTAGCCTACAGTGAGCCTGAGGGAGAGCAGAAAGTCAGAAGAAGGATAATATAGAGAAAGAGGAATGAAAATTGGAGCCAAGGTCATAAACTAAACAGGAAATAGATCCAAGTGGGAGCAAGCTGGAAACAAGGAACAAGACTTGAGGGTGACTGTAGCAAATTCCATTGGGTGTGTTGGCATTAACAGTACAGGACTGAAATGGGAAGCCAACCCACTGGTGCAGTTTTTGAAGGAAAGGGGGTTTGTTTTCCTTATTACAATTATTCTGATTTGGTGCTAACATCAAATTATTAAGCTTATTGTTTACCTCTTTACCTGGGTTTCTGTAGGTGGAACCTTACTAAGAATTCAAATCAGCCCCCAAAAGTTATTTTGTTCATTCTTTGAAATCAAACTAGCAAAGGTAAAATTAGCCAACTCTAATTCAGTTTAATATGTGATACCTGATTATTGGACCACATCTTATCTCTGAGCTCTCTTGGAAAAGCCTGTCTAAAATAAGGAACAGGACTTACCTGCTGTGTGCCAAAAACTGTGCCAAACTCTTTATACATAGTAATTTATTTAAAGCCTTCAGCAAACAAAGCTATTAGCTTTACTTTACAGATGAATAAGTTAAGGCTTTGATGGTTGAAGTGACTTGCTCCTGGATATGCAGCTAAAAGGAGAGAGAAATGGGATTCCAAAGTTAAAGCTCTTTCTGCTCTTCCATGCTACTTCCCTCTTTGGATTACAGAGCTGTGAACTGCTTGCTCTTTGAAGTTTACTCTGCAGATAGCTACGTGTTGCAATAACTATGTTAACATCTAATAATATAGTTGATCTTGTGGCAGTACCTACACCCAGACAACATCTGATTCATTTAAGTCATTTGCTCTCCAGTGCAATATTATTTTCCCCAAGACTTACATGAAAAAACAATAAAAGAAGACTGAGGGGAAATCAAGTGTAATCTCAGTACCATGCTTAATAAATGCTGGTCTCAGATAGATGAAATAGAATAAATAAAAGTAACTTCTCTTAGTTACCTCTTCTCTCCCAAAGACAAAGTGACACATGTTATAAATGGCAGAACTCCATCATTGAATGCATTTCTGGCATAATACTGAAGGAGAGCCACAGAGTGAAATTCCCTGGGCTGGTAACCTCATCAGCTCTTTTTTCCTTTTGACATTGGCAAAAGCCTATAGTCTGTATGGGAGCTCTAATTGCTTTCCATAAGGTTTCAGCACGTGTTTCCAGGGTCCTGTGGTCAGATGAGCAGACTGAATGCCAAAAGTCGTGTTTGCTATTTCCAGTTCCACCATAGCCTCATGACCTGGGAATTCTGGCTGACCTCACCTCCCCAGCATTTTGCAAAACAGGAGTACCCAGTATTTTCTCATTCCCAGAACCCCTCATAAATATTCTATAGGCTCTTGACTTGCTGACACCCTAGAATGAGAGATGATCCTGAGGGGCAGCCAGGATGAAACTTCCTCTTTTGCTGAGAACTGCAAGTGCCAATGCAGCTGAGGGAAACGAGCATCTTGGCATCTTCTGCCGGGTTCTCATGCCAGGCCTTTGATGTACTGTAAACATCTGACTTTTCTATGTAGGGCTGTATTTTCTATAGTACATGTTCCCAAGTAAGCCCTACACAGCTGCACAGCCTGTGACTTTAATAACTCTCAAAGCCTCTTCCAGGTTTTGTGTTACTGACTCACTAGCAAAGGATCAATTTATATTAAAGGCCAAATATTAAAAATTCTAGGGAGGACTCTGGAGTACCTATTTTGGAATTTAATTGAAATCAGTGTAATATTCACAGATGAAAAACCGAACAGGTGTATTTTGGAGGCTTGTAATGATAGCTCTGTGTTGTGAAATGAAACCCAGCAGGGAGGAAGGTAAAACATTGATTTTTGTCAGGATGCCATGTGTCTGTGCACTAAAGAATGCTTCCCAATATCATCAGTATCTCCTATTAGAGCACCTGTGAGCTTCCTGTCTTTTGAAGTACTTAGGAGAGAAAGATGATGCTTTTTTTGTCTCCCCATATCCCAAACTTTTGGGAAACTTTTCATAACTAATAGAGATGATCCCAACCTACACATACAAATGGGTTGTATTCCAAAAGTGCATTTTTGATTGTTCTTTGTACCCTGGAATATATTTTCCCACAGAAATAAGATTCTACTTGATGATTAAATTGCAAAACAAGCTATACAGAAAAGCATTTCATCCATGATATGCTGAAATATGCCAGTCATGTGCTGAGCCCTGAAGACCCACAAATTCCCTTAATAAATTCACATTATCGTGAAAAAGACAAGCTATTATCGAAAGCAGGGTTCAATATGGTTAGGTAGGTGCTGTGAAGAAGACATACAAAACTGCTCTGGGGGGGTCCAAAGTAGGGACCAGCTGAATCTAGTTTTGAAAGACAAGAATGTGAAGTCAGAGAGTGTTTAAGTAAAGAAGCAGAGAAATGCAAAAATATGGCATCTTTGGAAAAGTGCAACAAAAATGCATGGGGAATGATGAATGATGAGGTTAGAGAGGCAGGCGAGAGATGAGATGAATGAGGAGACAGGATACCAGAGGAAGGAGCTTTGATGGTTTATCCTGGTGGTAATGAGAAACCATTGAAAGAGTGTCCCCAAAGGATTGGCATGCTCAGATTTCCATTTTAGAAAAATCATGCAGAGAATGAAGGTTAGATCTGGGAGAAGTGAGAGAGGAGACAAGGACACAGATTTGGAAATAATTTCAAAGTTTTTCTAGCCTAATAAAATTACTTGTAAAGTATTTCATACGTTTATAAATGCAGGAGTGGTATGATAAATTTGGATTGTTTTTCTAAATCAGTTTTGATAAGTTATATTGTTTGGAATTTTAAAAATTCATGTAAATTTTTTAAAGCATTTGACATACATTTTTCTAATTTCCCAATAAATAGTTCTGAAAATATGTATAATATTTCATCATCTTTTTCATCTGTAGTGACATTCAATTTTTGACTAACATCTGTAGTTCTATCTACTTTTTTATTCCTAATATTTATTTGTTTCGTTTCTCTTTTTCTTTTTTTTTGACCACTCTTGACAGAGACTTGATAATTTTTAATTTTTTTTAAGAACCGACTTACAGTTTTGTTGATCTTTTCTATGTTTATGTCCTATTGTTCCATTTTATAATAATTTAGGGTCTTGTCTACGTTATCATTTTCTTCTACTTTCTATGAGTTTATTATGTTGTTCTTTTAGTAACTTCTAAATGTATATGCTGAGCTCATTAATCTTCAACATCTTTTTCTTTATAACATAAATGCTTAATGTCATAGGTCACCCTCTAAGAACTGTTTTAACTGAAACCCAGAGAAGTTGGTTTTTGTATTTTTATTATCATTCATTCTTATTTTATTATGATTTATACTGTTGCCCTTGAGTTATTTAGAATTTCTAAATGGACAGGGTTTTTTTTCCCTAGTTAAATTTTGTCACCGATTTATAATTCTAATTGCATTTTGACCAGAGATTGTGATCCGTAAATAACAGTCCTGTTTATTGAGACTTGCTTTTTTATTCCTGAATGTGTCCAGTTTTTGCAAATGATCCATATGTATTTAGGAGAATTTGTGTTCTCCACTTGTTAGGTATGATATTCTGTATATCTGTAAAACTAATTTTAGTAGAAATTAGTTGCCTTAATGAGATAAGATAATGTGTTCAACTAAGGCCATGGTGATGGAGAAATGAAGAAGATGTATCAGAGCTATATTTAGATTTTACTTAATAATTAATTGGATGTTGATATTATGGAAATTGAAAATTTAGGATGATTTAACAATATTCTGACTTGGGTTATTGAGGGAATTTAGATGCCATACATTGAGAGAGGAAATACAGGGGGATAAGCTGGTTTGTGACAATAGGATGAAAAGTCAAGTTCTGACACTTTGCTTTTGAAATGCTGGTGTGACATCCAGGTTAATATGTAGAAAACAGTTGAAAATATGTATCTGTAGCTCAGCAGAGAGACCTGGCCTTGAAACACTATTTTGGAAGACATTCACATCAAGGGGGTAATTGCAGCCCAAATAAAGTAAGTAGAAGGAGAAGAGAAGGCAGCCAAGGACACACCTCAAAACCTATAAAAATGTATTATTATACATATGCCTTCCTATCTAGTATTTTGCTGCTAAATTGGCAAAAGGCAGTGATTATGTAAGTTACTCTTAGCTGCCATTGCTGACAGTTTAAACCCAGATGCTCAGACCCATAATGTTTCTTATAGAAGAGACTCTAGAGGTTTGTCCAGAGAAGCTAACAGCAGTCCATAAATATGCTCCGGCTGCTTTAGTTTTCTCACTAAGCTTTTAAAGAGGAGCCTGCTACTCATGACAAGAGCAAAGTTGAACACAGAGGGGTGAGGGGAATATGTGTGGGTGGGAGATACAGAAATTTTTTTTTTGCCTTGTCAAAATTAGGAGAGGAAAAAGTAAAAATTTCAGTAAAGAAGAAATCTTTCAAATAAATAAGAAAATAGTGTATACTACGCTAGACATTTTTGACTCCAGGATCTATAGCGATAAGCCAAAATCAGCTGTTTACACCTTGATGCAGAATCCACTGTATTAGTGCCATGGGCCTAGGAAGCACCTAACAAGAGAATACTATTATTTTCTAGCTCACCATTGTTATTTTACTGTCAGTTTTTCCCTTGATACTGAAGATAAAAAACAGGAGTCAAATCACTGGGGCAGACAACTTCTCTCCTTGTTGTACATCTGCTCTTTTACCCTTCCAACTTATCTCTATGAAGAAAATTAGTAAATGTAGATGATCCTCAAATCTTTGGGATTTAGGGTCAGAGTTTGTAGGAAATGCCGGCTCTGATATCAAATAGCAATTTGAGTTTAGATGAAGCTCTTATTCTTGTCCTGCTTCAGTTTTCTCATCTGTAGAATTTGGGTTTAGAAAGTAGCATCTCTAAGATCACAACCCACACTGAAATTCTCTAATCTGTCAAGCTTAGGGAAGAGTAGTCCTGAAACAGATGTCCTCAGGGTAAATATTTAAGTATAATTCCACATCCAAATTATTTATCATGCTTAGAGCACCTTTGTGAGGAAGTAAAGGATTATATATATATATATATATATATATATATATAGCAGTCCTTCGTTGTCTTTCTGCCTTTCACATTTTAAGAAAGCAGGACATTCCTAATGGTCATCAGGAAGACCATATTTCAGTTTGGAAACTGGGTCTGTCCCTCTGAAATAAATTAGATGTGAATAAATATAGACTCCAGCGCCATTTTTAGAGAATCCTGTTGTCAATAGTAAGCACAATTTAAAATGGAGCCAGATGCCATGTCCCCTTCTTGGGATGTTTAAGAATCTAGATTGTTGCTGACTGTGCAAAGTGGATGTTTGGACTATGTATAGAGATAGATACCAGATCATTCTAATCAACAGAATAAAACAACATCACATTTAGATTTCACGGCAATTTGACAAATAAGATTTAGTGGATGTGCCAGATAGAGTTATTGAAATAGTTCACTCTTCACCTTTTATTGAATACTCATTGTGTTCCAAGGACATGGTTTAAAAATACACATCAGACAGTTATGCACACGAGGGTAATCACAGATCTCCTAATAATAATTTTTTAAAAGCACCTTTCTCTTAGTCACCAAGGAAAGTAGACTCAGTGATTTATAGGAACTGTGAATGCACTGCTCTGCCTCTTCTTTCCAGAGTAAGGCATCCTTCCTTTATGTAATCCCTTTTCTGGAGTGTTTCCTAGGCAGGCTGTGCCCTCTGAAACAAACAGGTGTTAAAGTAAATCTGATGCAAATAAAGACTCCTGCTGTCACAGAGACATGCTTTGTACCTATATAAATGCATTTCTCAGAAAGCTCTTACTGTTGAGAAAGACTGAAAGGAAGCCGAGGCTAGCTAGCTAAAAATGTTATTCTTTGTACTCTGAATATATCTGCTTCGGCTTCAGACTGGCTGCCTTAGACATGTGTGTTTGTGTTTAACATATTAAATGAGGCTTCTTCTTTCCTTTTCCATGATTTCAGCACAATTCTGTCCTTTGGGTTCTAGATACTGAACTAATTTATCTACATTTATATTGTGCTACCATCTGAGATGCCCATGGCTGTCCATGTCAATGCATGGCTTCAAATGACCATTACCTGACAGCCCCTTGGCCTCTGTAGCCCACACTCGAAGTGCACTCTGAGTGGCCAAAGAGAACTTTACACACACTAGTTCCTCTCTTGCCCTGCTTGAGCTCCCTTTATGTCTGTTTAGTGGGGTGGTCATCACTGCAAATTTCTCACAATTTTCAAATAAGAAAACATCATGCTCCCCATGTCTTGAACTTTCTTCTAAGTGAGGTCTGCCTGATTCAGGCACAGTGAGGGAGGATGGACCATTAGCTGGTTACTAGGTGGGTCTCAATCTAATTGTATCTTATTAAGCTCTCCCTTTTGGGTACCTGAATGTATACAGCAACTGCAGACCCTAGGACAAATTTACAGATTCATATATTGGCACTAAAGTGGTCTGAGATGCAACCTAAATAGTTTTGTTCGGACTGAAATGGAATCCTCAGCTCCATTTCCTTGGCTCTTCTGGGAATTCAGCTCTCCCTAGAAAATCCTTAGGAAGCCTAAACCAAAAAGAAAAGTCTGCAGGTGGTCCTAGAACAATATTCCCCAAAGTGTGCCTTGTGCCTTATCCTGTTAAACACTCTGGAAAACAGTTCCATGGTCAAACAAATTTGAGGAATACACTGCCTTTATCTTCTGGAAATTCACAATACATGTTAACATATTAAATGTTTTAGGAACGTATACATTTAAAATAAGCTGTTATTTTTTTTTTAAATCCAAGGTTTCCCAAAGTTATTTTGCCAGAAAAACTATTTTTTGCATAGCAGTTATCATCATTCAAAATTGAGGCAATGCAGCCTCAGAACACTCATAGAAAGAGCGAAGAGCTCCCCCTCACCCCAGGTTCTTGAACGTAAGTCCGTAAGCCGGTGGTTTTTCTTGAATTTATCTAAATCCCTAGGACATCCTCAGGAGGAATATGATGGGACAGAGATTTGGATCTGGAGTGAGATTTGAGTCTAGGGTGGAAGGCCAAGCTGCTCAGAGCTGGACACTCACACACTGCTCCCACGTGAAGTGGTACTTTGCCTGCGAGCATGGTTTCCTGGCTTTGTTCCTCTCATAAACCAAATTTGCCCTCCCAATTTAATTAATGTAAGAAATCAGAGGTGGAAAAGCCAGAGGTTTTTGCCAGAGGAACTTCTGAATCTATTCCAGCAGGCAGTGAGTCAGGTCTCATCTTTTCACTTTAAAGAAAGTCCAGACACTCTTAAAACATGTTCTATTTCTAACAAAACACTATTAAACTGTCACACACTCTTCTGTTTTCTTCTCCACTGCTGCTGATGGTGACCAGGATATCTGTATGGGAATAAAAGCTGTGTCTTTTATATTCTACTGACATCTCTACTTCCCTGATATTATTATTTTGCATTTCTATAGCCTTTATCTTTTAAAAGGCTTTACAATCATTCATTAGTTATTCCTCACAGCCTCCCTATTAGGTAGAACACTATGATTTGTGTTCTACCTTTTACCATTTTATCTTCCTCTATTCAGTCCCTCCCCTCGTACACAGGGCCTACTGTGTGTCAGGCTTTTATATCATGTAATCATCATAATCCCTGGGAGTGGTAATATTTCTAGATGGGGTTGAATTAGATTCATGCTGCTCTGCCCTCCTCCCTCCAAGTTTGCAGTAGAGAAAATTATATGCAACAATAACAGCGACCAAATGAGGGAAAAATTATTGGCTTTATAAATAGCTGGACAAGCATCTGAGGAATACCCCTCCACCACCCCCTCTGCCCACCCCCCACACCATAGTCCAACCCTATGCAGTTCAGGGTTTCTCAGGTAAGAGGCATCAGTGGGAAGCTCAGACTTGGAGTCATAAGTAAGACTTCTTACTTATTCCCTTCCTACCCTACCCACACCCACCCACATACACATATATCTAAAACTCTAGGTCTGCATTTACCCAACCAGTGGCAGAGGCAAGGAGTGGGAATAGAAGCAGACATGAAGGTCCAAACCCAAATGGCAGGCCTTGCTCAGGATCTGTTTTCAGGGAATTCAAGAGGCCCCCCCCATGCATGAGCTCAGAAGTACCAGGTTGAACTGAGGAAACCACCTTCAGGATATAGAAACTCTGCACTTGTAAATCATAACCATCAAGGACTGAGGTGCTGTTCCGTTAGAAAATCCTTCCATTGAGACTAATGAGGTGTGGATCACATGGAAAAATAGAAGACACTGATTCCTTTATGAACAGTTCAGAAAAATGACAGCAGCAGAAATATTCCTCATTTCCCAAAAGTGGTATTAATTATCAATATCATTTTAGAAATGAGAAAACCAAGACAAAAGGTAATGAAATGAATGGTAAAACATCATATAAGCTGGTGAATGGCAGACCAGATGATCTCTCTATACACTGTTTCTGATGGCCCCGGTGTCTACTGTCCCTTGGACCCAGAATCACCTACCCTACAGCTACTGGTCCCATGGTTTTCTACCTTCCTTTCTACCAAGATAATTTTTACCTCAGGCACCACTGTGTATATATCCAGAGGCAGTATATTACATCTTACATTTCTACCTGGGTTAGATAAGTGCCCACCTTATAACCATACCTAGCTGGTACTAGCTAGCAGTCAATTTGAGTAGAATATCTATGTGGCAACTATTTTGACAGCTTATGGTCATTTTTTTTTTTAGCTGTTAATGCACTTTCTTCATAGGAGAATCCATTAGGACCTTAATATGGGGCTCTTTTAAATTTCACATAGTCCTAAGAGCTGAATTTAGTGCCTTGCTGTCTTCTTTTTAAACCTTAGGAGATAAGGAGAAACAAATTGAAGGGAGAAAGAATTTTGGAAAAATTAGAAAAGAGGAAGAATAACAGTTAATAGCCTGACCAGGAGAAGACAGAAAAACAAAAGCAGATGTGAAAATTGAAAACTCAGAGCATCATAGAGATAATATTTAGTGTAAGGGCAAATAGTCCAACAGATCCATCAGTGAATTTTAAAGATATCAAAATCGATTATAATAGATGCTTATGATTATAACCCTGGCTCTTCAAGGAAAGAAGTTGAATGAATAGCAGTGTTTTCTGTTTAAAATGGTAGGAATATATGTGCAACACATTTGAGAAAGATTTCCATCCGAAGAAGTTAAAATGTAAAATATCTTACTGCTTAAAGATGGAACTACCCACCTATTAAGAAACAAACAAACAAAAAACTTAGCTCTACAGAAGTAATCATTTCCAAAGAGTCTTGGATAAATATGGTCTTACAGATAGAGTTTTATTCTGCCAGGAATAAATATACTGAAAGGGAATTACAAGTTTGTCATATGTCCTTATCATGTATTAAACACACGCATCCCTTCTCATGTTACTTCCATCCACCTGCTCCTCCCACATTCCATAGATCCATTCAAAGAAATGTATTGCCTCTTGATACACTCCCAGAAAGGGGGTTTTATATAAAAAGTGTTGTGCTATTTATCTGAAATTCAAATTTAACTGGGCATCCTGTATTTTTATTTTCTAAATCTGGAAACTGCACTCAGGATGTTCTAATGTTCAGCCAGTTTGTGTAACCAATGGAGGTTCTGCTGTTCCTGCCAAGACATCTTGCTCCCAGTACCTGGAACTTGCTAGGAGTCATCCGACTCCATCTGTCTGGTCCTTTGATGAGCATTTGGTCTCTTGACTGTCAGTAGAAATCTTTGACCAACAACATCAAAATGATACATCCCCAAAGTTCTTAGGGATGGTCCTACCTGGCCTCTAATACCCAGACCCTGTAATTCACATTCAAGAGATTGGGCTGCTTTGGTGTCAAGAGCTGTTGCTTGTGAAATAGAATAAAGGACCCCAGAAGAACAATCTGATAGTTAAAGCCTGTATTTATACCTGATGATCCTGGTAATTGTCATTGGGAAGAAGCATAGCACAGATTTTTAAAGGCCATGAATAAACACAGTTCTCCTTTTTTTTTTTTTTCATTTTTCTGAATTTAGCAAGGTGTATTAACCCTTAATTTGCCTTCCTTTTCATTCTTTTCTATTCATCTGCACTTGGTTCTCTTGAGAATAATGAAAGGAAATCAAAGTGCCTTTGTGAGTTTTGACAGCCAAGTGCAAATAGATTGATTAAAAACATGGTGTTTCTTTTTTTAATTTAAATAGAGGAAAGATTTGTGGGTAATATGCATAATATGTGTTCACTGGTAACAAGCTAGCAGTGGGAAGAGGAAGAAAATATGGAGGCACCATCAGTGTTGTTCTGCTTTTAAACACGAGATTGATTTTAAATTTTTCCTGCGTGTTAGTTCATTACAGGCAAATTAATCCTTCTTTCAGTAACTTGAGACTTTTTTCTGAACTCCTTTTGGGAAAAAAATATGTATCAATGGTTTTCATTTTTCATGAACAGTGAATTAAATCCGAATGCTGAGTGAGTGATCCTAACTCAGAAGATGGTAATTTTTAAATAAGGTGGTCTGCCAATGAAGCCCCTTACCTTTTACTTTACTTTGTTCTCTGTCTCCCCAAATTCCAGCATAAACGTAGAAAGCTCAGAATAAGCTCATTCTCTCTCCTTACTCATATAACATTTCAATGTGAGGATATTCTTTCATCCAAAGGGTCCTGGATAGGCTCATGTATTCTTAGCACATACTTTCTTTCCCAGCTTCTCATCTTTGCTCTTAGGTGCTGCTTGCTCTTAGGTGCTCTTAGGGACAAAGTGGAAGTGCAGAAGGGAGTATTAGGGTATAGACAGCGGCCAGAGGCAAGGGATTGTAGGTGGTGAGGAAAATGTTTTGGATCAGCTGGATGAATCAGAGATCTGGATGTGATTGCCCTACGTGAAGTAGCTGCATCATAGACCTTTGCCAATGGCACTAGAAGAGAGATGTCTAAATTCTTGGGCTAGGGCTGGTGCAATAAAGAGGTATCCATGCATACTTTAATTCAGATTACAGTACATAATGGGTCTAAATTAAGAATAAGAAAGAACAGAAAGGGAAAGGGAAGGTAGGAAAGGAGAAAAGAAGACCTGACTGACCTGCAGCATAGGAGGAGTTAGAAGGAGGAAGGGGGTTTGAAGCAATGACATCCTGCCTGGCAGGAGACAACCCTGCAATTAGGGCACATAGCTGTGGAATATGCTTGGTGATTCCCAGCAGGAGCCTCTGGGTTCTGTAGGGCTTAAAACATCCATAATTTGGGAGTCCTCTTGAAAAAAAAGAATACAGTTTGGGTATAAAAGTCAATTTTTATTTAAAGTAAAAATAGGTGTTGCAATAAATTATAAACTAAAAACTGGTACATACTATAAACATAACAAAATCAAGAGAATATCATCATTTTATTAATTAACTGCTGATATATATCTAATACTTTTATCTCTCCTTTTTCTGGTTGTATATATTTTGATGGCTTCTTTATAAGACTATGTTTGTAATATTTTCTATAGACTATGTATAAAGACAATTTAATTTCTCCTTTGCTACCAATGGTCAGAGTTTGTATAATGGTATTGATAATTTTAAAAATTCCTTTGAGTTTCACAACTGTTATTGGCAATATCATGCAAATGTTTCAGAATGTTTTCAATTTGGAAAAAAGGAAACCTCTATTGGGATCCTCTCGTCTTTGAGCTATAAGATATAAAGGCATTTCAAGTTTTCTTATACAGTGACTACTCTTAAATATTCTTTGAGTTGACAACAATCTTTAACCAGAGTGTTGCCAATGTTTTCATTCTAGTGGCAAACTAAGACTTGTACGTTATCTTTGTTGGTTTTAATGTTTTGCGTAAAGTTGACAAGAAATTTAAGTATTTCTTGATTCAGTGATATGGTGGGATTTTATAGACAACTTCCCATACCACCACACCCAATATTTCTAGTAATGTGATGGATTACTTTCCTAAAAAGAAGAATGCTGATAAATGCCTCCAGTTTACATAAAAAATAAAATATCTGATTTATATATATAATACACATGATTATATGCACTGCATCATCAATATATTCCTAAAAGGAAAAGTTTTCCATCTTGGTGATAGCTGAATCTCCTGTTTACAATATTTCAAATATTTCATTAAGGTATAAACATGAAAAGTGCCCCTTTCATATTTGCATGACTCAATGAGCTTTCACAAATATACTTCCATGAAATAGATCAAGAAATACAGCACTATTGTAACCGGAGCATATGTTCTTGTCTCATCACAGAAAGAATTCAGAGATGAGACATAGAGGTCAAGAGAACAAAAATGAAAGATTTATTAAGCAATAGTACACTCTCAGTGGGAGAGTGGACAGTCTCAGCTGAGCAGCTGTCCTGAGTTTTCTTGGCAAGCTGGTTATGTGCGGTGTGAAAATGAATAGGCGGAATATTCATTGAGGAGGGAGGGGTTTGGGGTCGTATTTCCTGATTCTCATCCCAGCTCCACCTTCCCAAGGGGAGGAGGGATTTTGGTCCTTATTTAGCCTTGATCGGAAGTATCATGGCGTCAGTGCATGATGGGTACTTCTTATCTGCAAGGCTAATTTTATTGTAATGGGGGCATAATGAGCAAAAGGTTACATCCAGATGCCAGAGATTCCTGCCTTTTCCCACCTTTCTTTGTCTGCCACCAGGACCCTTGTTGCCCCAAATGCATGGTTTCCTGTCAGTCTGGAGGTTCCTGCTTTTCTTTGTGTAAAGTCCCCCACTGTTCCCAAGATGTATGGTTTCTTGCCATTTGGCCCATGCCCCGCTTTCTCTGCTCACATCTAACTATCTGTCTGCTCTAACACTATTAGCACCCCTCTTGGCTTCCTCCAGTCACTACTACCCCCACAAGAGTAGCCACTATTTGTCTGCTTTTGTATATTACATAAATGGAATCCCTATAATACTCTTTTTTGTGTTTAGTTTCATTCCCTTAATGCGTTTGTAACATACACATAGTTTAGATAGTTTATTCTTATGCCATAGAGGTTTCCAATGTGTGGATATACCACGATTTTTAAAATTATATTTATTTATTGATTGATTGATTGATGGACATTGGACAGCTTCTAGTTTGGGATTATTGTAAATAGTACTGCCGAGAACATTCTCCTATATTTCATTTAACAAAGATGTGAACCCATTTCTGTTGACTATGTTTTAGGAGTGGAATTTTATGGTTATGTTGGTTATGTTTTTTGGACTGGGTTCTAGGGTAGGCAAATATTCTGCTTTAGTAGATTCTGCCAAATAGTTTTCATAAGAGGCTGAACTACTCTGCTTAAATTTTACAGGTCTGATGTTTGGAAGAATTTTCCATTCACTATCTTTTGGCTTTGAACACTTTAAACTTTGTCCTTCACTACTCATGTAATTCTGGTATTGGGTGATATAAGTTATGTTCATATTATGCTACAACCTTTGTCCCTACAATACTGTGTAATACAGTACAGTGGGAAGAAGCTACATTCTTACACTAGGGTGCTAAGAATAACTTACCTATTCAAGGAATCAGCTGTGAACCTCATAAACATGTCCCATTCAACCCACCTATAGGCAGTACCAACTCAATTTCTCTTTAGCAAGATTCCCAAGATAACTGAAGCCACTACAATACCACCCACAACTAGGAGAAGTGTGATGGAGAAGAGGGGTGAAAGGAGGAAACAGTTGTAACCTGCTGTGATTAAAATATCATATTTTTGCAAATTTTACAAAATATCTGGCCAAATTGAACACACAACTAAAGCCTCTCCGACAGGCTTAGAAAGGGACCTTGGCAAGTAAGAGACCCTGAAGCTTAAGCTTCATTAGCCTATCCATTTTCTGTTGCTTGAATACTGCTATATAAAAAAGAGCCACAACTCAGCAACATTCAACAATAAGCCTATTTGCTCGTGTGTGGGGTAATTGGCAAAGTGGCTCAGCGGATATTGGCTGAGATCACTTGTATGTTGAGGGGATCAACTGATCTAAGAAGGCTTTGACTGGCATGACTTGGGATCACTCAGCTCTTCTCATGTCCCTCAGCTTTCATCGTGCCAACCCAGGCATGTTTCTTCTCATGGCAGTAGCAAAAGGCATGAGCAGGACAAGCCCCAATGTGCATCATGTTTGCTAAATCTCAACAGTCAAAGCAAGTCATCTGGCTGAGCCCAGAGTCAGAAGTGTGGGAGGGGCTTACAAAATTTCATAGCAACATAGCAATGAGTGTGGATAAATGCAAGAAGGAAGATTGGGGCCATTTCTGCCACCATTCCGTGACAGTTAGGTTGCCAGTAAATCCACCTCTCGTTCCTGGCCTTCCCTCCACACACAGCTGGGAGTGTCTTTAGGAGTAAGCCAGGGTTGGATGAGAAAAGTATACAGAGTGCACACTGTGGTATAACTTGTGTTGTGATGGAAACACCCCTTCCCCTTCCCAAAAGTCTACCTTTGTCCTAACTGAGATTCCCACAAACTCTTCACATCAAGAAATGCATGGAAAATGATGATATCTTTACAGCTTACTAGACTGGGCTGCTCATGATGAAGGAGGAATTGGGTAGGTTCTCTGAGGGCTAAGGAGCTCCATATCTCTGCATACCCGGAACCAGTTCCTATCACATTTGTGTGATCCAGCACACTAGTTGAGAAGGACTTCATTAGAGGACTAAGGCTGCTCAGGCTTTCACCACTAGATAGATACTTATCCCTTTGGCGTGTGAAACTCTTTGCATATGGAAGCATCTCTGGGGGGATGTAATACAGTAAGCCTCATCAGTAATTTACACATGAGTACATAAAGACTTAATCGCTATTTCTTTTACTGAAATTTCATTTTTGTTTGTGTGTTGTATGGGAACAAGAAAAGATAGACTGGTGAAAGGCTTTACACAGACAAGGGCAGGATACGTGCTCTGGAACTGTAGAAAGGAAACAGTAGAGGAAATTCCCTGGGGGTCCACCGGTTAGGACTCTTGCTTTCACTGCCGAGGGCCCGGGTTCAATCCCTGGTTCGGGAACTAAGATCCCACAAGTTGTGCAGTGCAGTGTGACCAAAAAAATAAAAACAAAAAAACAAAAACAAAAACAAAACAAAACAGTAGAGAGGAAGCAAGAGGGCTCCCTCATAATTTGGATTCAACCTCTGCTACCTGGGACAACATCTTAACCTTTATTGGAAAAGTGAGGCATATTCTCATGCCAAACTACTAATGTACCCTGGAAGAGATGCCTAACCTGAACTACTAGTGTCATGTTGTTTCACAGAGAGTTTAGATATAGTAGGAAAATAAATCGTTCTTGGTGGATTATCAAGTAGAGTTATATGACCGTTAATCTGTAATGTCATTAATAATTATGGAGCATTATGGGTTGATGCTCCATACCCTCTCTAAAAGTTCAGGGAATTATTTGCAGAATGACCCAGAGAGAGAGTGCATTAACGTTTTCTGCATTGGTCCTGTCTATAGAGCTATGGATGCTTTTAAGACTTAGAAATTCAGGTAGAATCTTATTATAACCAACTTGAAGAGAGATCGAAATCTCTGTGTTGAATCCAAATCCCATTAAAATTGAAGTTTACTGCTACAGAGTATGAAGGAATTTACTGTTTATTGAGTTTTTTTAAATTTGTTTACATAAAACAAGTGTTCGGTACGCACTAAGTCTACAAACAATAACAAATGGGAAAGATGCAAAAAAGGATGTTCTTGCCAGTTCCAAGGGAGGACCTAAAATTATCTTTTCTACTGTAACTATATTTAAATGCAATATAAGATGCTTTTAATATGATTTGTATGTTTTTCACATTGTTTTAGTAGCGATGGAAACATGGACAGAGTTTCTCTCATGGTGTTCAATTTTTAGGAGTGTGTCTTAGGCAATAGCCGGTAGAGATGCCTAAACAGAATTACTGGTGTTATATTGTTTATAGAGTTCAGATATAATAAGTTATTCTTATAGGATTATCATATAGAGTTATAGAATATTAATCTCTAAGCCCATTGCCAGTTTTCACTCTCATTTCACTCTCTAAGGCCTTTTCTTAGATACTCTAATGCCACTTTATCCATTTATGAGTTACATCTGATTGGGGGCCAAACCAGAGCTGAAATTCATGCCTTCTGAGACTTAATTCAATCATGTGTTCATATGAGAAATAATCAGTTTTTCTGGGACTTGGATCTACACCCAGACTTTATAGTTTGACTCCCTCTGAAGTTCCTAGACCTCATCTAAATATAACCCCAGTCTGAGCACTGGAATCCAAGTTTCATTTCTTAATAACCATGACACACACACACACACACACACACACACACACACATGCACACCCAGCAGTGCACAGGACTCTGAAAATTAACCAACACAACATCTGGCATTAAGGATATTTAGATTACACCGCTATTCAACCTCATATTTTACACTTAATTTCAAAAGAGCAAGATTTCCATTAGTAGAATGACAGCTACCTTCAATACAGTTTTCAACACAGGGAAGGTTGCCCATCCTCAAAAGCAACCTTTCAATTCCAGCTTACTGTAGGCAGAGTGGAAAGGAGGACCTGTTTATTCACTCTGTGTGCTGGAAGGCAGAGTCTAGCCCTGAGAGGGACTGACATCCTTAGTGCTCAGAAGACTGGTGTGGAGTGGATGTCTCTTGTTCTCCCACATTCACTCATTCCAGCCAGAGAGTTAGGACAAAACTTCCATTCCAAATAACCTCAACAATCCCATTGTGCCACAGAGAGTTGACTCTCCTCTTTTCTAAACGTATCATACTTCTCAACAGTCTGAGATAAGGGTGGTAGAGAAGGGACTGTGAAGGAAATAGAAATCTGTTCAGCCTGTGCATTCTTTGCTTGAACTTTTCAAAACACCAACAGGAAAGATGGTGAGCTTCAAGAGACCAGGCAGTAAGCATGTAAGTCTTGTTCTCAAGGAGAGCAGGGTTTCAGTGGAACAGTGGACCAGGGATTGGAGTGGATGAGGATGAGTCTGAGTATATTCCCTGCTTCTCTTTAAGTGTATTAGGAAGATATGGATTTGAGAGAGAAAATGGGGAGATGTGGAACTCTGAAGAACAGAAGGGATTTATACCAGAAGACACTGAGACACTGGCATAGGGTCAGATGTTGTGTAGAGTAGCAGAGAGATGTTAAAGAGATGATTAACAACTATCTTCTAAATAAAAGCTAGATTTTGGAACAGATGGGGCTAGAAGCAGCAGAAAAGGCCCGGGGTGGCGATAGGAAGATAAACACAAATGTATTAAGAGAAGTAGCGCATATCACAGCTAAGTCAATGACAAGATAATTATTGGCACTTAAGAGCTTCTACTTCTATTAAGGCTTGCTGTGGTATTTCATAGTTTATGAGAAAGAAATGGAATAAGGATTTTTATGCTGCTTTCTAAATCAACAGGATTGTGTGTATAAATAGCCATATACTCATCCCCGCACATACATGTATTTTGAGTGAGAATATGAAAGGATAAATTTTTTTCATTCTTATTCATCAGTTCCTAATCTAAATCCAATCAAATGACAAGATGAATGTCACTGTACTTTCCTAAGAGAATGTCTCCCATTTAGCCCGTAATTGCTTCAGTCGATTCAGGCTTAATACTTGTGTCAGTTCTTGGCACAATAATACTGTGTAACAAACCACTTTCTAACTCTGACCTTTCAAAAATAGGCATTCACTCTCCTATTCATAGATTTTCAAAATAGCCATGTCTCAGCTGATCTAGGTGAGGCTCAACTGTGTGAATATGCATCAGGCTGCAAGTCAGGTGGGCTTAGCTTCTGGCTGCAGTTTGGGTTCAAGTCTTTACGTGTGTTCAGCCTGGAGCTCAGGCTTCAGGAACAAGACATTATTCTCAGGGCAAGTGGAAGGAGCCCAGGAGAGTGAGTTAAAATACGTGAAGACTACATGAATAAAAGTGCTTAGAGTACTACCCAGCATGGATTAAGCAGAGCAAGAACTCTTTACAAGCTTAATACAGGCATACCTCATTTTATTGTGCTTTGCTTTATCGCATTTTTTTTTACAGACTGAAAGTTTGTGGCAACCCTGCTTTGAGCAAGTGTATCGGCGCCATTTTTCCAACAACATTTGCTCGCTTCATGTCTCTGTGTCGCATTTTGGTAATTCTCACAATATTTAAAACTTTTTCATTATTATATATTTTGGTTTTTAAAATAAATTTATTTATTTATTTATTTATTTAATTTATTTTTGGCTGCATTGGGTCTTCATTGCTGCACGTGGGCTTTCTTTAGTTGCAGCGAGCAGGGGCTACTCTTTGTTGCTGTGCATGGGCTTCTCATTGTGGTGGCTTCTCTTGTTGTGGAGCACGGGCTCTAGACATGTGGGCTTCAGTAGTTGTGGCTCATGGGCTCAGTAGTTGTGGCTCGCAGGCTCTAGAGCGCAGGCTCAGTAGTTGTGGCGCACGGGCTTAGTTGCTTCGCGGCATGTGGGATCTTACTAGACCAGGGCTCGAACCCACGTCCCCTGCATTGGCAAGTGGATTCTTAACCGCGCCACCAGGGAAGCCCAGTATATTTGTTATGATAATCTGTGATCCGTGATTTTTGATGTTACTATTGCAAAAATATTACAACTATCATCTGAAGTCTCAGATGATAGTGATTTTTAGCAATAAAATGTTTAATTAAATTAATTAAAGTATGTACACTGCTTTTTTAGACACAATGCTATTACATACTTACATACTTACATACTTACATACTTACATACTTACTTAATAGACTACAGTATAGTGTAAAATAACTTTTATATTTGCTTTATTGCAGTAGTCTGGAATTGAACCCATAATATCTCTGAAGTACACTTGTATACTTTTTATAAGTATTTGGTACTTACCATTAAATTCTTAATAGGATTGGCTGTATGTTTTTCATATGTCCACTTTTTAATCTAAATACAGTATAGAATTTCTTTGATTCAGTGAACTGCCTAATAATCACATTCTAATTTCCAATGTGCTATCATGATTTTCTCTGGGTTTAGTATAGTCACCCTACATATCATGAGGATTCATGGCCCTTTGCCTCAGATAAAATTTGTAACAATAATGAAGAGCAATCAGTATCTTTTACCTCACCACAGCCTTCTGAGCATCAGATGGCTGCAGCTGTAAGGAAAAAAGATGCCAGAAAAGAATTCTGATCTGTGAGGCCTTAAGGCCTTAGGTGTTTCCTCCATGTAGAGTGAAGACCCTTGAGACATGGGATATGTGGCTTCCCTTACTGCCCATTAAATAGGTCAAGATTTTAGATTCAATGGAAAAAGGGTGTCTTATGGTACTTACTGCCTGATAAATATCACTCAACACTTCACTCTGTGGTTTCTGTGCATGATTAAGCTTACTGCCAGATGAAGCAGGTTTTAGTTCACCTGCGATTCACAAAGCAGAGTACATAATTTGCCAGTAACTCTATGGTCACCTACTCTAGCCACTGTCTCCTTTGTCACTTAAAATATTGTGGATATGTACAGATACCAAATGCTTACTGAACTGATGATTCATTAAATTTCATTGGCCTCAGCTTCTGTCCCTGTCTCTGAGAAATGTAACACATCCTATCCCTACCCCCCAAAATTGGTTGTAGTTTGGAGAAATGGGTTAAAAATATTTGAAATATTTATCTTCCTACATGAATTTATTTAATATAATTGTTCCACTTAATGAAAAAGCAGAAGAGCAACATCTGAGTTAAATGAAATTATTAGATGGTGATATTTATTAAAGCATCTCATTCATTTTATCAAGAGCAGTGAAGTGGTTTTAATATATGCAGAACTTTGCTTTCTGCTATTTATTAAAATAAAATCTATCTTTACTTTGATTTATATTCTAAGATAAAAATCAACAAGCTGTTCTTAGACTTTCTGATACTTGCATAAATGTATGGACATAATAAAATTATACTAATAATATACATAATGGAAAGGAGGAAGGCAGCTCTCATATAGTCACCATGCTAATCATAGTCAGCTCTACCATAGTGTATGTATTCAATATTAGAAAGTATTAACAGCTACTTAAAAACTAATTTGCTGAAAGTTTGATAAAAAAAATTATTTGGGTTCTTATGAAAGCCATTCCTGTCTATGTAAGCTATTACTTTGCTCCATGTTTTAAGGTCAAAGTGGTTCAAAGAAAACCTGTTGTTCTAATATCGAGAACATATAAAATTCCTTGTATGTTAATTATTGCTGATGCTAGCTTGGTATTTGTATTAGGCCTTTGTCATGGGAGAATGGTTTTTAAAAAATGATTAAGGTTGAGCATATTTATCTGAGCAAACATTATTGCTGAAATCTGTTTACAAAGACAGCAAAGAAACATTCAGCAATTCGAGCAAAAACACTGACTTGCTATCTAAAGGTGGTTTCCAATTTCCAAAATACATAAGAAAGGATAACACATTGTTAACCTGCAAATGACATCCCATCCTTTGAGACAACTGCTCCATTTTATCCTGGGTCATAAATGAAGTGGGTTTGTGGAGATGAAGCTTTAGCCTTTTCAGCCAGTGCCATTTGCCCACTTTTTTTCTGACAACCACTCAAAAAGGGATTAGGAATAGATTAGTTAGACACACTGAAAGTCAGAACTGAAAGCAGCATTAACAATTTTGTTTGGGGAAAATCCAGCTAATATTTCAAGTGAGAGGGGAAAAAATGGAGAATTTAGAGTTGAATTTTGGACCTTCATTTACTTGGACATTTACTTCATCTTTCCACTCTATATCCATCTTTGGCTGTTCTAGTTTCAAATGGTGCATGTTGTCATTTACATTACTGCTACTCAAAGTGTGGTCCATGAACCAGTGTCAGCTGGTAAAATGTTCACTGTCTATGAATATGCATTGTACTTATATAAATATGTATATATTTGTGAGATAAATATAGAAATAGAGAGTAAATGTTTGGATAAGGATACTTACCTGGTGAACCCGTAAAAAAATCCACAGATCACATTTGGAGTAGTAGTGATGATTAGCATGTAGTTTAAGAGAAAAACTGCAAAGCAATAGGTGTCTGAAGATTTAAATTTTAATTGGAGCTACTGTCAACTACTAACCACCTTTCTGGTCTCAGTTATCTCAAATGTAAAATAAGGACTTAAATTAAATCTTCAAGGTCCCTTCTGTAATTAACATTCTATGATTCTATTGAATATGCTTTTGACTTTTGAATATGCTTTTGTAATAATTCACCTTAACTTTTCTTCATTCATTTATCCATACAAAACTTTTAGGTTGATGCCTGCAAGACATCACAAAACATATCATAAACAGCAAATATCTGAATTACCAACATTTTGCCTGCTGTTTGTTAAAATAAGATTCTCCTTTACCTTTTATTTTGTGTTATAAGGTAGAAATTAATAAGCTGTCTTATAGTTTTCATTTTAATATTTAATATATGGACATAGTAATGTTATAAAATATTCAATAAAAATAAGGAATGAATGGGCAGATATTGCATATTCACCCTGATATTCATGTTCAACAGTAACTCCTTTGTGCTCTTTTAAATAGTTCCTTTACCAAGAGAGATTGGGTCAAAGGAGAAGACTTAGAAAGACTGTGCTCTCAAAAAATAAATTTCCACCAGAAACTAAAAGACGTAAAGAATAAATTTCTGCCAAAGACTTAGAGAAACCAGTCCTCCATTAAAAGCCATATTTGGGCAGACAAAGCCCTGTTTCAAATGAAAACTCCAATGTTACTCTTTACTGGGTACTTTAAGAACTCAGTGTTTACTTTGTAGTTGATGGCAAACTTTATGGGATGACAGGGCAACCTTGTCTTCAGGCCCTCAGGCAGAGTGGGAGCTCTCCATGGTACTGCTTCAGATCCTGGCAGCATCAGCCTGAATGATTCTTGGTTCTAACTTGGGCCTTCCTTTTCTAAGATGCTTCCAATATCCTGTTTGATCAAAAGAACCTAAATGAGATAAAGGAGTATCTTGCGTTACATGGCAGATAGTTGCCCCACAAAAATGTTGTTATACCTTCCAGACTTGACCTGTGCTAGTTACAGCATAACTCCTTTATGAGTACAGCTTCGATTTTGACCAGCTACTCATTCCTATATCTGATGTTAAACCTATCTTCAATCCACTCTTTTTATTTCCTTGGTTGCTATAGCCTCACATCCCCTCTAGTCTTCTAGTTTTTTCTTTATAACTGAAAACCATGGAATTGTAACATAGAGAAGGGAATTGAAATTATCTCACCCAACCACTTAATCTCATAATCATAATGGATCTTGGATCTCTCCCACTCTACTGTTCCTTCTACTATACCACATTTACAGCTCCTAAAATTCTTGAATACAAGGCAGATTCTGTTGTATATAAATCTCTCTCCCAAAGAAGAGTAAAACACTGGAGAACAGGAACAGATGAATACAAATTCTGCTTTATTTACTTACTTATTATTTATATGTTTATTTATTTCAGAACACCAATCACATTGCACTGCACATTGCAGACGTTAAATTTGAGTACTTGTTGAATTGAGTTTGCAGCATTCTTACAGCTTCTGCATCTCAGTTTTTGCTCTTCTCTTCTGTAAATTTCCTCATTTTTGTATATTTGGATCATAAAGATATTCAGTTCAATTTTGCATGTTTCGTATACTTATTTTTGAGCCTTGCTTAGTATTTTTCACATACTAGGTGTTAAATAACATTTCTTTTTAAATTCAATTTTCCTGTGTTGTATCTACAAGCACCTCTCTGACCTTTGAAGAGTGCTTCCTTATGCTCAGCATCTAAAAGAACAGCTCTTTGTCTATATTTGCTGTACTCAGAATATACTTGTGTTTCTTATCATTCATACTTGTTTTCTTTTTCAATGTTGCTGATTTCCAGGTTCATATCTTCTTATTGAATATATGTGTCTGTTAGATTGTTTTCCCCTCTGCTGGACATTTATTTTTTTCCAAACTCAATCTGATTTTAGCTGCTTTCTGTTTATATTTGTGTGTTTTATTTATCTTCTGTTCTCTGACATTTGCAATATTTTTAAATCTATGTCATCTGTAATTTCTCCAAAGTCATTCTTGTATACAATGATGAAGCTTATAATACCCCCTTGAAAGAGATCATCAAAACTAGTTCTCTGGTCATCCATGATAAATCTTTACTAATTGACAAACTAATAGCATTAAATTCAGACTGAATTTGAATTGAATTAAAATTTTTGCTATCTATTTCATATTTATTGAAATTGAACCATATGAGTTGTCCTGTGTTGACTTTTTTTACTTGCTTATGATTCCGTCCACCATAAAGCTATCAGAAATTCTTCTCAAGATAATATTGCTTACCTGTCATCTTGATGTTTAAGATTGTTCTCTATGAACATCTGTTCCTTTTAAAAACTGCTTAAGTCAGCCTCTGAAATCATTCTCTGTACCCATTATGAAGATGATTTCCATTCATCCATTATTACTACATCTTTTGGACATACATAGAGCTCTCTCTGTTCTTCATACATTTGCAAAAATCAAATTCAATCACTGTGACACTCATCAAGTCAACTGTAGGCATCATATACTCAGAGTCACTGTTTTGTTAATATCCAAATCTTCCAATTATTCCATTCTCTGCTTTTAGGAGCTGTTTTTGCAGAAACTTAATTATATCCTAATCATACACAGTAATTGTTTTCTTATTAAAACAAGATTTAAGAAATTAATTGAGTCTCTCAACCATTTGGACTTATCATTAATGTCATGTCCCTCATTTATATTTGACTTCATTCACTCAGTTATTTTCTCCATCCTTATATCCCCTCATGAGGTTTCAAAAATACTTCGTTTTAGCTTTAACCATTTGTGCCAACCCTGACTCATTCTTCTTTTGTAGTATTATTTTTTTCACTTCTAAGTTACAATATCCTACCATTTCTTTATGTGAACAGTGGCTTAATAGTCAGTAAATAGAGAATAGCCAGAATTACTACCCCACACTTGATTCAGATCCAAGATTTCTACAGAGCCCCAGATGTGGACTCAGTGCTTGCTCGGGGACCTAATCAGCTACCCTTTGGACATGATTTCTATGCATACACTATCCCCATACACTACCAATGCCATCTACACTACAGGCCCAATCATATGCCCATCCCCTGCCCATGGGGTACACACACAGTCTTGTGATGAGTATTTCCCAGCCGTAGTTCCTTCAATGTACAATCACATCACTACTCTCTTCTCCCAACCACTTTTTCTTTCATTTACCTTTCTAATTATCCTCTTGCCTCCTGACCTTCATACTTCTCATCTTTTTGAATCACTTCTCTATTCTTTTACCCAAATTCAGTCTAATAGACTACAGGGTAAAAAAGTCCTGTGTTTAATCAAGATATTCGCAAGTCCTAACCAGTGGTCTTCTTTTTTCCAGTGGCAATTTATGAAAGAGGGTTTTAGGAACCGAAAAATTGTGAATAATCCTTTGGAATTTAGTGAAATAAGAGTTAACTTCAGTTCTCTTCCTCATTCAGTCTCTCTACCTTATTCTTCTTATATCATGCACAAATTCTTGCTTATAGCCATTCCACCCACATGCCCAGCATAAAGAAATAAGGGAAAAGAGCTGGATTTGATCAGCAAAAGGTAATCTCAGCAGGATGGACGCATTGGGGCCAAAATATTACAACCATAAAAACAGGAATGGGAGTCCAAATGTAAGGGGAGTAGAGGGGTTGGGGGAGAAACCATCAGTAAATTCCTTTGGTATTAATACATTACCCAGAAAGCAGTACCTTCTTTATATTAATGTGATATAATGGAATTCAAATTTCAAACTAGAGTAATTTCATGATTATTCAATTTGTGAAGGGATTAACAGTAATGCTTTTAATTGCATACTCCCCTATGCCACTTCAAATATGACTCTATTTAGAGAAACTCTATGACATGATGTTTTAGGAACATGGGTCTTGATTAAAGTAAGTTGTATCAAGAAGGTATGGATTCAGAAAAACAGGAAATTGTGAACCAAGAAAATCATTTATTTGGACTTCCCTGGCAGTCCAGTGGTTAAGACTACATGCTTCCACTGCACGGGGCACAGGTTCGATCCCTGTTCGGGAACTAAGATACCGCATGCCCCACAGCTTGGCTGGCCAAAAAGAGAAAAAAAATTTTAAAAAAAGAAATCACTTATTGGATCAGCAATTATTGGGCCAGAATGTGTTTGGAGAAATCCACAGAAGAAATAAACCTTAAGTACTTGGGGGTAAGGGACAATGTCTTATTCAAATGTTTAGCCATAGTACCTGGCACAAAGTAGGTGGTTGCCTTAGGTCAGATTCCTTAGGCACAGAGCCTAAGACAGGGATTTAGGGTTATGTGATTTGTTGAGGAGTGTTCCTCAGGAAAAACCTATAAGAAGGAGGAAAGTGATATAAGGAAGGGGAAAATCCAAAAAGAATAGTGCCTGAAGAAATCCCTCACCTTGTCCTGGTCTGTGGTGAGGCTCTGAATTGTGAATAGTATTGCAGTGTTTTCCCACTTTGAGACAGAAGGGCTAGGCTTAATCCTGAATCAGTATGTCATTAATCACTTGGGAGTGGGTATGTTACACCCCCAAAATTTCTGGACATCTTAGTTCCCATCCACCAAAAATTCTCCAGAGAAGGCCACAGGTATAAGCTGCTAACCATAGTTCTCACAGCAGCTAGGAAATAGTTACACCCTTTGGAAAGGGAATCTGGACTAGCTACCTAAAGCACAGACTGCAGTAATCAATAAATATTTATTAGGTGAGTGAAGAGATGAGCATGGCCCAATCTGACTCTAACTTCACATTTTACAGGAATTGGATATTTTTCCAATTTTTCTTTATGGCCATTAATCTCATTCAGCATACTACAGATGTCCCATCTGGCTTAATCAGTGTCATTTTAGAACTCACATTTAAGTAGCAAGTGAATATAAACAACTACCAAGTCCAAGAACACAAGTCAAGAAGCAGTAAAAGAAGAATATTTGCTCTTAAGATAGCTCTCATTGGCATTGTAAAGGCAACAAGATTCACAAGCAGCTGGATGGGTGAGATCATAAACAAGGTGAGCAGAAGACATACTAGCAGAGCACATTAAAGCAAGGTCCCAAACAATGCAGAAAGGCTCTATAATTCTGGGTAAAAAGAATAATTGGAAATGCAGGGTAGGCAAGTGATACCCAGATCACTTGGGTGTGTGGATTGCTCTTTCTACATAGCCCTGATGCAGGGCCTCAGAAGATAGAAGGCAGAGGTGTCACAACTTAACTTACTGACCCTGGGGAAGTTTTCAAGGATGCCCAGGCTGACAAAGAGTGATGGTTATGTGTTAATCCTTTACCAGAACACAGGTATACAGCCACCTTTAGCAACAACATCTGTGAATGAAAATGGTAAGACTATTATTAAAATGTTACTTGTTCAAGTATGGCATTAATAACTTTAGGTGTAAGGGTGTTGCAGTCTCACTGGAAATGGCACATAAAGCACTATATACGTTATTTTAACACAGCATATTTCAAATGTTTAGGCTTCAATCTGACCATGATCAGTTTTTTTCTAAATATTTATTTATTTGGTTACCCCAGGTCTTAGTCGTAGCAGGCGGGTTCCTTAGTTGTGGTTTGCAGGCTCCTTAGTTGCAGCTTGCCGGCTCCTTAGTTGTGGCACGTGGGCTCCTTAGTTGTGGCACGTGGGCTTCTTAATTGTGGCATGCAAACTCTTGGTTGCAGCATGCATGTGGGATCTAGTTCCCTGACCAGGGATTGAACCCAGGCCCCCTGCATTGAGAGTGCAGAGTCTTAACCACAGCACCACCAGGGAAGTCCCCTGACCATAATCTTTTAATGTGATTTTCTAACATAAAAAAAATTCTCTGTTTACTACTAAATGATTACATAAATTTTACTCATAGTCCTGACCTTAGATTATCCTAATGATTTAGAAGTTTTGGTAAGTAAACAGAATTGTCAGTGTGGCCCTTTATTTTGTAGAGATTCTGAGTATCTTATGAGGAAAAGTTGGTTGTTGAGTATTTATCTCTATTAATGTTCTTCAGTGGTCAGCAACAGAAACTAACAGGACAAAACAGAATTTATTAGAAATTTTCAGGAATAAATCTAGACTTGAAGGAAAAGGTGAAAATATGTCTGTGGTAAAAGAGCCATAGTGCAATTTTGCAGACTGTATTCTGTTAGGGCTGGCTGGTTTCAGGTTTATCCCACTGCCACATGTACACACACACACACGGAGTCATGCTCTACCATGACCAATGGAGCAGACTTCATGTTGGAACATGGCCTCATGGGCAGATGCTGTTGGAAATGAAAGAAGTCTTGAAGGTGACTTTGGTACAGTTTGATCTCCATTTTACAGATGACAAAACAAGACCAAGAGATGCAGCTATTTTTGCAAAATCAAATTTATTAAATATTTATTGAAGGCTGACCAAAAAAGAAAATATGTCCTTGGTAAAGCAAAAATAAAGTGACTCTTAAGCAGAAGGTGTTTGGGGGCTTTCTCTGTAGCATGATGCCATCAATGAAACATCTCATTCTGAGACTCTCCATTCAAGTTTCACATTTCTAGGAGAGAGTTTATTAGTTTAGCCTAAGTCATTTTCACCCCTGGAATCAGTCAGCCTGTCCAGAGGCTGGTGACACAGAAATGGTCACCAGAGAAATCACTGATGTCCAGGCAGCCATCCAGTTTATGTTGGCTTAAGCATTAGAGTTTGTCCCTTGATATCTGTGGTTATCAGTGTGTTCAGATCTGTAAGAGCTTTTAAATTTATTTTTATTTATGTGTTCCTTTAATGGGTCTAAATGTTTACACCTAATTAGGACTTTTTTAAAATGTAGAATTAAATAAATTTAAATTCACACGTACCAAGATTGTGTTTAATGCTAGCATCTTATATTCAAATTAAGCGTTTGATCTGTGATACAGGGACTGCTATAAATACCTCTTTAATGAAGGATCAGAAAAAAAAAAAAAGACTGTATTTGTGGTGTCCGGTGCTCATATGCAATGGCTCTTAGTTTTACCTGGGCTTTCTTTTTGAAAATTTGACCTCTTTCTCAGTGAGTTGCCATTATTTCTCATCTACACATTGGCTTAGCCAATCAGCCGAATCTCAGTTGCTCAAGGCTTGCTGTCTAGTCTTAAAATTGTCACAGACGTGAGCCCCAGAAGGACAGGAGCCCTGCCCTCCATCTGTATAGCCCCATGCTTAGTGGAGCATATTATAAGTACTAATGTTGTGTTTGCTGAATGAGTGAGTGAATGAATGACTACATCTCCTCTTCCTACCTTATAATGTCAGCTTTTATTTATTATTAGCAGTATAAACTAGTGTGTACAAGCTCTAAAGAGGTATATAAAACCCACATTAGTCAGATTTTCCACCTGATACTAACTAAAAAATGCTTCAGTGATGGAGGTGGAATTTGAAATTTTTTAGCGGTATAAAGTTTGAGTTTTATCTTTGGGTTTCATTTACTCATTTATATTCTCTAAGTATCCAATGGCTTGGGTAATTTGAAATAGACAATTTCCATTAATTTTGTTAAATGCACACACTTGTGGACCTGCATCATGGGCAGCAGAAAAGAGTAGGATAGTGTAACCTCACAATAAATCTGAACCCACTTAACCTGCTTGGCTGGACTTGTACTTCTTGGATCATAAAATTTGCCCTCTGTAAGCCCAGGGAATAGTAATAATGGTGAACACTTGACTGAACTTACAACCCCAAATGCATGAGAGTTGTTATTTAGGGCCTATCATAAATACAATGTCATGTAGCTTTCATCAAAACTTTGAGAAATAGGTACCGCAGATTTGGAGTAATGTCTTCAACTTGCAGATAGTGCAAATACCAAGGCTTCGGAAGCATCAGTCTCTACTACTCAATTTGACCCTGTAATTCACCAAAGCTATTTGGATTCACCAAATCCTTTTTAGCTGCCACACTTGTAGATCCATCCCCAAGTAATTCTCACTTACTTCTGGAGTTGGTGTGCCACCATCGTTATTATTATTACAATTCTATTATAGAATAACTTGTTCTCAAAGTATCAAGTAAATCTTTATTGGTTAATGATGAATGAGGAAGATGAATTCTTTTGCCTCTCTCTTGTTTGTCACTCTTTATAACCAGAACAAAAATGCTTCCTCATTGCGTTATTTTTTTTTTTTTTGATACACAGTTGTATCCCATGACCGATGAAGGTATTAGGCTTGTTCAGAGTGTCCTCCATCATCTTTTCCTAGCTCCCTGTCCGTCTTAGATTATCTCAAGCTGAGACACACCAGTGTTCTGAAAGGACACTCATGAAGAGCCCCACTTCCCTGTGAGATGCTCTCTTCTAATCATGATTGTCTCCCCATGACTCTATGGATGTCAAGAATTGTCATTTTAGTACATCAGCCTTGACAGCCATGCACCTCATACTTGCTATGGAAAACGGCACCTGTGGGTATGGCCCAGCGGGGTGGAGCTCATTGGCCTGATTGCACACATCCTATTCCATTGAGTTGAAAAGCCTGAATTGTAGTAGAAGATCCAAACACCTCAGTTCCAGCATGAGTACAGCATGTCATCATCATCCGTTTGCTTAGCTGTCTCTCCAGTAGCCTATGATCTGCCTAAAGGTGGGAGCACACATTTTATTTATTTTTACAACTCCTCTCTCTCAAATAGTACAGTGCGTGGGACACAGTTACTGATGCTCCAACTGACCAAAGGGTTTCCTTGCTAAAGTATACACAGGGCATGACCATAGGATTGGAAGCCTTAGCCACGAAGTGACACACTGGTAGCAGCAGAACAAAAATACAACAAAACTTCAAAATGGGTGGAAGGAGAGAGATGTGTTAAAAATCTAGAGACTCCTCTCTGCTGCCAGTCAGGAAGGGATGCCTTTTATGGAAGAAAATACTATACTCTGGGCTTGTGTTCTTGATGAGATCAGCACATAATACTGATAAGATCTGAGCTACACTGTCGTTCCTTTCTTATTTTTCATACATCACATTCATGTATAAATGTTTGAAAAAGAAAAAAAAAAGCTACTCATTTTGAAATGTTATGTCTGTGAATAAAATATGTACATGTATTCAAGACTCGGTTTGACACTACAACAGTATATTTAAGATAAACTATTTATCTTCCACAAACACATTTCACTGTTTTAACACATCCATTTGTTTCTGGAATGAAGGCAGAGGCAGGAGGGTGGGAGGAAGAGGGGGAAGCAGGGCGGCAGGAAGGAGAGGGAAACAGTAAGGGAGCTTTGTGTTGTGATATTTCAGCTTTCCTCTTGACAGCAAAATCCTAACTGGAATATGGTTTTGTTATCCCCAATGTCAGTTCACAAATCATGAATTAAGCAGCTCAAGCCAAGTGGCACCTAGCAGTAAAACTGGCATTTCTCAAAATATTGGCAGCTCGAGCGAGCAACTGTTGATTTTAAATGTTTAATGAGCAATATGTTACTTATTCCGGTAATATTGTTGTGTTTGCCTAACCTTTCTCAGACTGCCTCCTTCTGCTTTATTGCTGGAAAGCTTCCAAAAAGGAAGGGGTGAGTTAGGGAGGGGAGAGAGTGTGGACAGAATGAGGAGGAACTATAAGAAGAAAAAGCTAATTAAAACTGCTCTCCTGATAATGGGGAATGATCCATGTTTTCTCAGTTCATAACTCAGGGACTTTATGAAATCCTAGCCTGTTGTTCCTCACATGTTTATGATCACAATGGAGTGAAAAAAAATAAAGGAAGAGAAAAAGAGAACGGAAAAGGGACAAGTAAAACTGCCAGGGTGGTTGAAATGAGCAGTCCAGGGTAACTGGGAAGTCCTGGGTGAGATCTTGAGAGTGAGATCAGGATGGCCGGAACGTGGGTGAAGTCACTACACACGGTTGTGATGCAGGAGTCTTGGTCCAGAGAATGGACCTGTGGCAGGACTGCAACAGAAATCAAATCAATGGAGCAAAGGAATATGAGAAAAATCAATAGTAACTTCATACTACGTGGCAGAAAGCATCTGGCTTCTTGGGCCCCCTTGTAGTTAAACACTGCCAACGCGTGCTCATTTCTTAGTAGTACCGATTGGTGACTCTGAATGCATAATTGGTCAGTATGTGTAAAATATCTGGTGGAAATTAAACCTTCTTCCAGGTAAGTTTAATGAGCACTCTGAAACTCTGCATATCATTTGTTGCTTAAAAAACAATTAGCTTTCTTTATCAGAACCATTTCTTTGAGCAGAAGTGAATGGGGAACTCAAGACATTACTGAATAAGTTTGAAATCCTCTACAGGGCTAAGGCAGATAATCCATGCAAAAGATCTGGATCAGTAGGGGTGTGAAAGTGGAGATAACCATATGACTGATTAGCATAAAAACTTAGCTACAGAGACAAATCTCCCAAACAGAGCCCTCATTATAGTTTGGAACAAAAAAGAATTCCTCAGCGCTCTAAGAATTCAAATGAAAGAAAAAAAATCAATCACCTGTTTGTGGACTTTAGGGGAGGATTTAACCTTTATACAGATATACCAACAGCCTGTTATCATGCTTCTTACAGCATTAGGAGTATCGTTCCTAAACTTCAGAAGAAAAACACTGTTGCATAAAGCTCATCTGGGGTCACATTTTGTAAAGTTCCTTCAAAATATGTGCACATTTGCACTCTTCCCTGGTAGTGATCCTGTAGAGAGGAACTGTAATTTTCCTTAATGCAGTCATAAGGCCAATTTTTGGCATTGGGTTCAAAAACCCTGGGACTGATGCTAATGAGGTTAGAACAAGGACAGTTTCCATAATCTAGTGAGCTTCACTTTGTCCTCTGACCACAGTATTTAGCCCTAGCAGTGAACCCTTAAATAAATATTCAGTCACAACAGCAATGGCTTGCCACAGAAAAATCAGAATCATCATTAAGTCATCATTTATTGAGTATCTACTATGTGTCAGGCATAGTACACAGTGATATTTGGGATAATATTAAATTATTCTGGACCCTCTAGTAATAGGTGTCTATTTATAGAGATATGGCTACAACCCATCATATTTGATAAAATGAAATACTGCAATCACTTGTAAAAGCCATACTCTAATCTCTCACTCAAATATTTCAGTACAGATTGGTGAGAGTATGAAGAAATCTTATTTGGGAACTGAAGATTAAAAATACAATTGGAACAAATAAATTCAAATGATAGATTAAGATTACTTGGCTGGTTTTCTCTGATAGAAAGGAAAAGGATAAAATCTCTCCTGAGAAAAATATTTGGGGGAGGATCTCCAGAATAATTTATGATTTGGACTGCAAGTAGACAGTTTGTGTTACATTGGACTCACTTTCTAATTTCTAATCTATCCATTTTGAAGTTGTTATAAAAAGAAATAAAAGCAATAATATTCTCTTGTACGGTTGTTATGAGAATTACTTGAAATAATATATATGTGTATAGAAAGCCTTAAATAAATAAGTTATTTCTTTTAATCTTATCTTTTTCATTTGAGGAGGCCCTTCATTAGTTTTTTTTTTTTTAATCACCTACTATGTTCTGTGAACTCCTTACTTGTTAATAAAATATTTATTCTTTTTTTTTTTTTTTTTTTTGGGGTACGCGGGCCTCTCACTGTTGTGGCCTCTCCCGTTACGGAGCACAGGCTCCGGACGCACAGGCCACAGTGTCTAGCATGTGGCATGTATCCAATAATATATTTAGTTGAAGGTATAAATAAATGTACAAGTCAATGAACAAGTCGGGGTCAGAGATATAAAGATAAATAGGCGTAGAGACCTAACTTTAGGAAATTCATAGTCTGGTGAGGGAGACAGAAATGTGTACAAGTGAAGTCAGTACAACCTGATCTAGGCCACCATAACTGCATGAACAAAATTACTGGAGCGTATAGGGAGACCAAAAAGAATCTAGGCTGAGAATAGGGGTAGTTTCAAGCAAGGATTAGGAGGAGACGGAAGGGAAGATGCTGAGAAGGATTTCACAAAGGAGCTGTCATGTGGACTGGTTCTTGAAGGCTGATTTAGAAAAAGCCCAGACAGAGAGGACAGGAATGTCTTTCTGGAGGAAGAGGGACAGCACGTTTTGTTTGCATTAATCTGTACAATGAAAACTAAAAGCTCTGACTCCATATGTCAAACAAAACAAACGGATGTTTTACAATAGTCAGAGGCAGTATTCAAAGCTTGATTAGATTTAAATATACAATAAAAATTCTGAAAAGTCTCCAAGAGGAAAGAATAAACCTATAAGATGGCAGAAGCTCAGAGTGTAAAATATTTCTAAGTACATGCACGCTCTGGCACATGCAAATGGGTAGTGGTCAGCTCTTTGGGCATGTACCTTTACTGACTGATTCCTATGTGGAAGGTGGAATCCTGGGATAATCTGCAGAGGGGGAAAAAGGAGAAAGCTGGAGGCTCTCCAATAGCCTAAGACAAGAATATTATGAAATTTAACTGCGTGCCTTTACTTATAAAGATATAGTACTTGGTAATTTGCATATCTTACCTTTTTTGAACTTCATGGCCATCTTATAAGGTCATCAAGAAAGGTATTATAACCTCTATTTTACAGATGAGGAAAGTGAACTTTGGAGACTTTTAATGACTTGCTCAAAGTTAATGGCAAAGCTATAAACTCAGGATCCCTAAATTCAGTTCCAAGATTCTGTTATACTTACTTATTTTGTAAAACAGAATGAAACAAAACTAGTAAAATAAGGTAGAATGACCAGAAAAATCAATGTAAATGTTAAAGTAAATTTTCTGAATCTCTTGCTATATCAAAAAGTTTTAAAATCTAATCTAACTATATTTGATCTACTCACCAAATATCTCATATCTTAGAATACATATCTCTCTTTTTTCTTTATTTTCTGGATTTCTTCTCTCTCAAGCTATAGATCTTTTTTTTTGTCTAGTCTCTTTTCCCCATTTCTGAAATAGAATTGCTGCTCTAGTTAAAAAAGCATGAACTTCAGCGCTAGACAGAGCTGAATTCAAATACTGATTCTGTAACTTGTTTTCTTTATAATCTTGAAAAACTAATTCTGGTATCTCTCTGTGCCTTACCATATCTCTAAATATATATATATATGTTATATATTATATATATGCTATATGACATGTATAGATCATATATCTATATATACTATATATGTTATATATGGATGTTATACTTCCTGAATTAATAAGTTAGTATGTGTGGAATTGCTTAGCACATACCTGGTTCACAGTAAGCTCTCAATAAATATTTGTTTGGTGAACCAATATTAGTTCTCTTCTCCTTCCCCACTATCAGTGTGATCTTAGGCCAGATACTTAATAACTAACTCTGAGCTTCAGTTTCCTCATCTGTAGAGATAATAGTACTTGTATTACAGAGTTTTCAAGAAGGTTAAATAATATAATTCATGTGAGAGTCCTTAGCACATAGCTTTCACTCGGTAAATCCTTGTGATCTTTCCTCTTCCTTTTTTTATTTGCATTTTGCACACCATTTAAACTCTTCATTTTTCGATCTGCAAGAATCTCAATTCTGTTTACTTTCCCACCTTCTATTGTTGTCCTTCTCCTGGCACTCATACCTCTCCTCTTTTCCAGATTTCTACTTCCTATTTTCTCCCTCACCCTCTTCTGTGGTCCCCCTTCTTAATCCCTGATTCCTTTTCTCTTGCCTTTGCCAACTCTTCGAGAGCTAAAGTAGAGACCAGGTGATGTCTAAAGGTGGCAGATGGAGAAATCCTACCTGCCCAGAGGACTTCTCAAGCTGTTCCAAGCACTGAAGAATAAATGATTTAGATGTCTTTGATTTGGGAGAAAGGAGAAAACAAAATGTATTGAACAGAAGGGATCCTCTTATTCCTCTCCTTCCACATTTGCATGTGCACACACACACACACACACACACACACACACACACACGCATGCATGAGCCTACTCAAAAAGTATGCATGTGATCACTTCCTCACTCATTCTTGTGAGTCCTTTTATCTTTGTATTTAGATTTAATTTTTCTTCACTTATTTTCAGGACTTCAGAAATAACTGAGTATGTAAATCAATAGAAATCTAAGAAGAAATTAAAAAGGACATAAAAAGGGAGATGCTGAGATATAAACAACAACTAGACATGAACATTTTAATACTTTTAGAACCAGCATCCTCTTAGCTGTATCAGCCAAGCTGCACACTTGTTCTGAGCAGTTTATAACTCTTCTTTCTCACAAGGCCCTCGGCTACATAGTATAGGGATGTTTCCAAGTTCAGCTGGCGATTGCTTTATGTCCTGAGGCAAAAGGATTGACAATGTACGCCATACTTTTTCTAGCTTGTATAAAGCAAATGCTGTTCCTGCTTTGCTTATTCACATAAATGTTTATTTCTTCCTAGAATCTTGCAAAGCATCAGCAGTATCCCAGGAAAGTCAGACAACAGGGCATCTTCAGGTGGGACAGAGAGAGAAAAATGTAAAGGAGTAGGAAGTTGAAGACACGTTCTCTCTCTTTCTCTCTCTCTCTCTCTCTCTCACACACACACACACACACACACACACACACACACATTACTTTCATGTTGGTTTTCTTTGGGTAGAGTAGCTCTTTGTACACTGGAATAATTTAAACAGGGGTATCCTGTCTTTATACCTTCTTTATTTCAGCACTGCTCTACTAACGTTTTTTTTTCCTTTAAGTCGCTGCCTTTCCTGAGACCTTCTAGGGACTTTGGAATCTTCTATAGTAAGGATGATTTCCCAGGGCTCCACCTTTCTAAGGTTGATTGTCTTGTGATTCCCTGTAGCCATTCTTTCTCTGTCCCTGCTGAATAGGCTTAATCTTAGTCTTGAGCCTTGACTCAGGGCAAAGACGACAATTTAAAAGGGGGGAGGGGATGAATATCTCCCTGTTTCAGGGTCTAAACCATTTGGCCATTCCAGGCTGCCAGTCCCTATGAAAATGCCATGCCATTTCTGACATGATCCATCAATTTTAAGAACTCCCAGGCAGCATAAAATGAGAAAGAGGTTTATTGTGAATTTGGGATAATACTATTCTCAGTGGGGAAAACTTTTCAACTCTTGGAAATATAATTTCTAGTTTCATAATTTGAAAGCTCTGTGACCGATTCTTGACCGTTTCTCTCCCATCTTGTTGTTGGGCGTTTGTGTGTGATTTCATATAATGGCTTTTCTCTTTTGTGAAAACCCAAATTCTGTGTACCTTATGGACTTGCGATCACTGTCTCTCCAGCAGGCAAAAGAAATGCCTGGGACCTTTTCAGCTTTTTTGGAAAGAAACAAGTATAATGCTGTTAGTCTGATTCTAACTTTTACTGCATTTCTCCTGGGAGCAACTCCGTGGCAACTGCAGAACTCTCTGCCCTAGAAAGTCTCAGGATGCAAGATAAAATATTTCAGTTCAGACCTGCAGCCAGAGCTTTGAAAGCTTTTTTCACATTGTGGCTGGTTTGCTGAGTCCGGGGCAAAGGAACCTGTAAACCGGGGTGCCTTTGTGAAGCTTTTGCTTTTTGTACAGAGTGTACATCTGTATCATCCCCACAGTGTTAAAATGCAGATTCCTGGGGCTCACCGCAGACCTACTGGGCTGGAACTTCTGGACTTGGGCCTAATAGTCTTCCTTTTTAAGGCATTCCCCAGATGATTTTTTCTAGTTTGGGAACCTCTGGTTTAGAAGGATATTTAAGATGACCTAAAAAGGAAAGTGTACTCATCAATACTGATACTGCAATGATTTGAAAATAATTGCTTAGCTCCTAGATCATAGAACATTTCTGAAATATAATTTTGCTGTCATCTACTGCATTCCCCAATTTTTTTAAAATGGGAAACATAACAGCCCAAAGAAAAATGCAGTTCTCCAGACTTACATGTTAGAATTTGTTCCTTTATACTAGAGGTTGCCAAACATTTTCCATAAAGGACCAGGTAGTAAATATTTTAAGCTTTGCAGGCCATATGATCTTGTTGCAACTAAACCCTGCTGTTGCGGCTGATAGCAGTCATAGACAACAAGTAAATACACGGGCATGGCTGAATCCCAATAAAACTATTTATGAACACTAGAATTTGAATTTCATATGATTTTCATGGGCCTCAAAATATTGTTTTTGTTTTAGTTTTTTAAAAATATTTTAGGGCTTCCCTGGTGGCGCAGTGGTTGAGAGTCCACCTGCCGATGCAGGGGACACGGGTTCGTGCCCCGGTCTGGGAGGATCCCACGTGCCGCGGAGCGGCTGGGCCTGTGAGCCATGGCCGCTGAGCCTGTGCGTCCGGAGCCTGTGCTCCGCAACGGGAGAGGCCACAACAGTGAGAGGCCCGCGTACCGCAAAACAAAAATATATGTATATATATATTTTTTAAAGTGCAAAAACCACTCTTACTTATGGGCTAGACAAAAACAGTCACCAGGTCAAATTTGGCCCATGGGCCATAGATTGCTAACCCCCTCTCTGTACCTCTATTGGTTCCAATTTAAGACAAACTTGAAAAAAAATAAATCACAATCTCAGGAAATATGTTTTTCAAAAGCATTTTTGGTTATCAATAAAATAATAAGATATATATAGATATAGATATCTAGATATACGCCATCAATGAAAGAGTTTTGTTTAGGAAAGACATCTGTGTTAAATCTCCATTTTATAAGTGGTTCATCAGTTATAGGGCAGGTTACGCAGAGTCTAAGAGGTAAAAATTCTTTTTTTTTTAATTTAAAAATTTTTTTTAACATCTTTATTGGAGTATAATTGCTTTACAATGGTGTGTTAGTTTCTGCTTTATAACAAAGTGAATCAGTTATACGTATATGTATATGTCCCCATATCTCTTCCCTCTTGTGTCTCCCTCCCTCCCACCCTCCCTTTCCCACCCCTCTAGGTGGTCACAAAGCACCGAGCTGATCT
>NC_041214.2:98410622-98410939 GCF_002837175.3 Physeter macrocephalus
AGTTGCTTCATTTGCAAATATTTTCTCCCATTCTAAGGGTTGTCTTTTCATCTTGTTTATGGTATCCTTTGCTGTGCAAAAGCTTTTAAGTTTCATTAGGTCTCATTTGTTTATTTTTGTTTTTATTTCCATTTCTCTAGGAGGTGGGTCAAAAAGGATCTTGCTGCGATTTATGTCATAGAGTGTTCTGCCTCTGTTTTCCTCCAAGAGTTTGATAGTGTCTGGCCTTGCATTTAGGTCTTTAATCCATTTTTAGTTTATTTTTGTGTATGGTGTTAGGGAGTGTTCTAATTTCATTCTTTTACATGTAGCTGTCC
>NC_041214.2:98411603-98437346 GCF_002837175.3 Physeter macrocephalus
CCTTGTCTTGTTCCTGATCTTAGTGGAAGTGGCTTCAGTTTTTCACCATTGAGGACAATGTTTGCTGTGGGTTTGTCATATATGGCCTTTATTATGTTGAGGAAAGTTCCCTCTATGCCTACTTTCTGCAGGGTTTTTATCATAAATGGGTGTTGAATAAGAGGTAAGAACTCTTAAAGATGGTAGTGACAGAAAGAAAAAGAGGCGAAAAAGAAATTAAGTTTTAATGAGTATCTACTGTCTCTGGGAACTATTCATCAGATTCACAAAAAAGGAAACTAGAACATCCCAAAGTAGTGAATATCTACAGTTAAAAGCAAATTTGTTATTATTAATTAATTGTAATTAGTATAATGGTTTCCTAAATAGTTACATCCTCTTTACATTTTAGTATTGTCTTCTTATGCTTCATTGTATCTTGCCAGCACATTGCCGTTGGTGTAATAGCTATCAAATTAAACTCTTTACTATACTTTTTATTCTGAGGAGCTGGTACTCATTACAAAGGGAAGGCACCCTTCCGGTATTTGTTGTCTCTCTCTCTGTCTCTCTCTGTAGCATGAGATAGAGTTCAACTTTATGAAGAACCTAAGGATGTCAGTTGACTAATTGTATTTGGCTTTTCACTTATGGCTTTTCACTTATTAGTCCTTTGAAAGCTCTTCAATGGTTTTGAAACTATGTGCTAAAGAACACTGACATTCCAGAAACTGAACTTAGTGGTTCTGCTGCTAAAATGTAATATTGGCATTCTTTTACTGATTTGTAGAAGGAAAATATTACTGAATAAAATATAATTTTATTGATTGAAGTTTGTCCCATAAAACATTCTCAGATTTTTTGATGTCGACACCATTTTTTTTCTGAATTAAGATCTAACAACCCAATGTAGGTGTAGGATAAATACAAAATCACATAATCAAATATTTAGCTTCTTATATTTGGATTATATTATTAGAAAAAGAGTACTATGATTATCCAGTGCTCTGCTACCTGAAAACTTTTGAGAACTTACGTCTTGGATTGTAATTTGGAAAAGTTACTTGTGTCTTATCCAGAAAGGAAATTAAATCTATACAATTAAATTGATTGAAATTACTTTTAAACTTTCCTTCAGCTAAACTTCATTTTGAATATGTTTGCCTCAAGTTTTATATTTTCAACTTCTTAATGCAAAATATATTTTTTCCAGGTTAGGGAATAATTTCACATTCCTGCTAACCCAAATTCTGTCACTTACCTTTCTCCATTTGTCCCTGAATATATATGTTTTACACACACCCCCCACCACACACACAGACACTCTTCTTTTCTTCCAAATACCTCTTATTCTTAAGGTGCTTTAAGATATTCCTACTCTGACTCCTTGATGGAAAGAGGGATAGATTGCTCAGTGACCAGTGATTGGATTGTGGAAGGGGGATGTCAGACATCTGACAGTTTTGGAATTTGTTCTTTTGATTAGCGAGAATCTAACCTTGCCATGCTCTAACCAAGGTATAACTAGCACATGCAGTTCATATGTAGCCAGCACCCCCTTTTCCCATGCCAATGGCTGATAGCTCTCATCTGTGACAGCATTTAACAGTCCTCTAGGTAGACATTTCATTAGATAAGTGTTGAACATAGGGACAAAACTTTTTCATTATCCCTGATGTGCAGAGAGTGACTTGATAACCTGCCCTTAGACTACCTGGAACTATATCAAGACCAGGGATATTGGTTAAAAAAACTAAACTAAAATAAAATAAATGGTTTGAGCCTCTAGTCTTTTAAAGAAGACTAAAGTTTATTGCTATGTTGTCAGGAATGACCACTCCAAACTTTTGTGACCCTTAATCTTTCCGATACCCAGCCACGTTTGCAGTCATATATGCTCATCTATTCACTTACTCTCAGAAGTATAGAAAGATAGGAAACCTCTTCTTAGCATGGTGATTTTATGTCATATCCAAAGGGAGTCTTTTTGTGAATAGGCTTAGGTTCAACCAACCAAAACGAACCTATCTGCCCTGACTGCCAACAGGCTGATTTTTGTAGGTATCTGTGAGTCTACTCTAGGCTGTTGTAATTCTGATATTTTCTTCCTGCTCTTTTTCTTCCACATGGTCTGATTTGATGGATTTCTGCCTATGATCTCCGTGTGCCGCACTCTGTTGCCTTCTTGTTTGCTACATGACTTCCTCCCCACGCTTTCCTGCCTTCACGTCTTCCCTGTGGTTTCCTCTGCCCCTGAACACAGCAGGTCGGACAGTGTTGCCTGAGAGCCACTACTAAGTTTGCCTTCAGGTGAAACCATCTGTCCAAAGGCGGTGATTTGAGGTGCTTAACTTTTTTCACCTTGAAATAGCAAGGTCTTCTAGACCAGGAACCTAAAGTTTCATCAGTACCTGTTATGTTGAGATATCGATATAATCGGGTTTAGCACTCAGGAAACCAACAGTAACTTAGAGTAGTATGCAAGGAAGGGGAGGTTGAGGAGATGTGAGAGCCTAGTGAATTTTTGAAGACATTCCAAGACCTCCTGCTTAGAATTTACCCAATTATCTTCTGAAAACTTGGACATTATTGCTCTCATCAAGATATGGATCAGCAAGTTTAAAAGACCACCTAACATGACCTCAAATGAACCCAAAGACTGTTAGTGTGTTTTATACCTATTCCAAGATTGACTTATTTAAAGATGTCATAAGCCATGACCTTTTTATCCCTATCTGCAGCTAATTTCACACCAAGACTTAGGTATTGGTGAGAATGATTTTCTGTCTCAGTGTTACCTCCAACATTTAGACGCACTAAGCCAGAGCATATTCAGTGTGGTATTGAACTGTGACTCCTCTTTCCCTAGCAGTGTCCTTTTCTTCCAGTCCAATCCTTCCAGTTCTTCAGAACCTCTTCCCACAACTACCTATCCTGATTGCCTGCAGGCTGACAAGTCCCTTAGGTGTTCATTGAGAATTAAGACATTAGCTGATAAAAGGTATAACCACGTGCATTGATATTTACATTGTAAAAGGAGTCTTAATGGGAAAATAATTAAGCTTTAATGTTTGATATCTTTGAGACAATTTATCCTGCCTGGCAGCCTGTCAAATCTCACCACACAGTCAGCCCCTGCTTTGCATCACCTTATCTGCTTACACCTCACTCTGGCCACATGTAATTTCAATGTAACTCTACAACAAGACTACGAGATTAGGGGGTAGGATAGCTCAGAATCCTATGTAACATGATCCAAAGAAATTAAGTCTCTCATCTGTTTACAAATTAATTTACTCTTAGAAGATCTTCTAATCCTTGATAAGGTCAGCAGCCATCCATCTGTCATTCTTCAAGTTCATGTATAGATAATCCACTGATCAAAAGTGCTTTTATAACAAAATTCATGCATAATGGAGGTAGGAAAGGCAGTTTGCATTTTCTTGTCCAACTTTGTATGTAAATGACCTATTCTTTGTGATTTTTACAATATGAAAATCTAGCGATCATGCCAGGCAAAACATAATGAACTGCAGGAGAGAGAGGAAAGTAAAGGACAGTAGACAATTGGGCTGGGACCTAGGTTTTGTTTAGAGTTCCAGGCAGGCCAGCAAGTAGTCAGCATTGGCTTTTATCAGGAACCTAGTATCTAGTACTTCTACACAAGATGGACATTAGTCCTAGGAATAGAGCTGAGACTTTTTTTTTTTTTCTTGCGGTACACGGACCTCTCACTGTTGTGGCCTCTCCCGTTGCCGAGCACAGGCTCCGGACGCGCAGGCTCAGCAGCCATGGCTCACGGGCCCAGCCACTCCGCAGCATGTGGGATCCTCCCGGACCGGGGCACGAACCCATGTCCCCTGCATCGGCAGGTGGACTCTCAACCACTGCGCCACCAGGGAAGCCCAGAGCTGAGACTTTTAAAATATGATCTAATGGTTAAAACCAGTAGGGTTACACACAGACATCTTGGCTCTGCCATTTACTCTCTGTGTGATGTTGGGCAAGTTTCTTAACTTTGCTAAACTTAAGTAGCTTCATTTGTAAATAAAAATTTTAAAATATGCCTACATAGACAGATGAACTAATGTATGTAAGGAGCCCGAGTGTCACAAAGTGGTACTAACAATAAGAGGAGTTGTTAGCTCAGTGATGGGACTTGAGTGTCAAGTTCAATGCAAAATATTGATTCTTCTCTTGATAATTCAGCTTTTCCCCTTCGATCTCCCCTGACGTAAAAACTGGATTGATCCCAAATCCCAGGCGAAGGTTAAACCTGTCAGCTGCAGTTACTTGAAGTCCCTTGAGAGAAGAAGAGGGATGTGCCTCTGAATGTCAGACTACTAAGATCAGCTGAGTGGGTACCAAATGTAGGTGTGCCCAAGCATCACCTCGGGAGCTTTATAAACACATGGATTCCTGGGCCTCATCACAAGCAGTTCTGACTCATTAAGTCTGTGTAAGGTCCCAGTGATCTGCCTGTATAATAAGCTCCCAGGATGGTTCTTACATAGGTGGTCTATGGATCACACTTTGAGACACACTGGAATAGATGCTGGCAGGAACCTGAGATAAGCTGATCGCTACGCCTGGTCACAATATTTGCACAATTTTTCTAAAGTGAAAACAAAAGGGAAAAAACATTGATTCACATAGCTATTTTTTAAATTTCAAAAATAGCAGCAAGAGTTTAAAAATTTGTCGAGCAGACATGATCTTCTGCAAATATCTGATGCACAGAGGCCATTTGTAAATGGTATTGAGTAATGTATTTGACAGCATATTTGACTGAAGTTTATGAAATACACAGAAAATGTGTTCTAAGGGGTAATTTTTAATAGTCTTTATAGAAAAGTCTATGGTCTCCCTTCAGTGAAGCCATTTCTAGGTAAGAGTTATGGTCCAAGTCGCCTGCTTTCTTAATATGTGATCCTTGGATAGACTCCAGAGCCTCTTAAATAAATGGATAGTAGCGTACTGAGTAGAGAGGCTATCTCAGTCAGTTCAGGCTGCTATAACAAAGTATCAAAGACTGGGTGGTTTAAACAACAAATATTTATTTCTTATTGTTCTGGCAGCTGAGAAGTCCAAGATCAAGATGCCAGCAGATTCAGTATCTAGTGAGAACCCATTTCTTGGTTCATAGATAGCAGTCTCCTTCCTGTGTCCCCACAGAGCAGAAGGGGCGAGAGAGCTCTCTGGGGTCTCTTTTATAAGGGCACTACTCCCATTCATGAGAACACCACCCTCATGATCTAAGCATCTTCTAACGGCCCCACATCCTAATACCATCACATTGAGGGTAGGATTTCAACCTATGAATTTTGGGAGGACACATTCAGTTCCTAACAATATGCCTTGCAATTATCAAGTGTCTTCAACAAGCATTTGACAGTTTCGAGATTGAAATCCATTAGTAACTGAATCTTTGTATATACAGTTACCTTGTGTGGTTGCAGTGAGATCCTTGTAAGGTAAGAATGGGAAGTGAGGGAGGAAAACCTTCTAAGCAGACTGATCAGCTTCCTAGAGTGAGGAAATGGCTTCGGCACAGGGCTGGGAAGTTGTCTGATATAAACAAATGATTGAGTACATTTATGTGCTTGGTTGAGATACAAAGTTCTGTGCTATATACTGTGGAAAAAATTACTGACCTTAATATTTTTTATGTGACAGGTATTAGTACCTGCTCTCTCCATCCATAAAAGGTCTCTATATAGATCCTATAAACTGTATACTTTTAAGGAAGTAATTTTGTGGTTCTTACCTGTTAGGCCCTAGGAGGCCTAAGCCAGTAGTGAATTTAGAAGTTCCCAGGGAGAAAAAAAGATAAGCTGAGTTTTGCTTGGGCTAAAGGAATATAAAAGAAGAAACACACTAGAGCAAAGGATGGGTTCTTTATACCTGATAACTGAGACTTCCTTAACTCTTCTGGAAGACTCGTAGTTCATATCATTATGGAAAATCAGGTTGGGATTGTTCTCAGAATGTGCAGGTCCAATGGCTATGATGATAGCAGGGCACAGAGATTTCTGGGTAGTGGTGCTGCATCAAGGCTAGTAGGCTATTAATCAGTGATAGAAAGAGAGGACTTCGAAGCCTCCAGCCTCAGAAGAATGGAGTTATTGACAACTAGATTATGGGTCAAGTTCATAGTCTAGCCCTACTTTATCCCCAGCTGGGGACTGGAGTGCAATCTGAGTGCCAGCAACAAGGACCAAAGAGCAGTCAAGCAAACTGGTACGTAGGGTGGAGAACAGGAAAAGAAAAGGTATCTGACTGTGCATACAGGTGCCTTCCACCTTCAGGGTCAGCATGGAAGTCTAGACCCCTCTCAATAGTGGGCAAAGAACTTCTAACGATTGGCCAGGCTCGAGTCTCACTGCTTCGCGGCGGAGTGGGCCTGCAGGTCACAATTCTTTAATAGACACAGTGCAGGAGGTAGAGTGAAACATACAGTACCCACGTACAGTCATTAAAACTCCTTATTGCCAAGCTAATTAGAGAATTGCTCTGATTTTATGTGGTATCAACTTCCTTGCTACCATTCCTCCTGTCATTTGGTATTGGTGTCTTATTTTCCTATTAATTCTTCTTTCATTATGCCAGAAATAGAAAAATCTCAGAGATTTTATTTTTCATTATGAGAAACCTGCCCTGAGGATACAGCCACAAGGTTGGGTATGTCTTTCCCCTGTACTGAAATTATTAAATCCAATTCCATTTTTAAGAAACTTTTAATAAAAAAGTAACATATAATCTATGTCAAAAATTCAAGCAGTATAGCAGGGCATAAAATGAAGAGAAATTCCCTGACCACACACTTCTGGCTCTCCTAATTCCATAATCCAGAAGTCAGACTGCTACTAATATTGGGTAGACATTGTGTATATGTAAGCAAATGTGTTCAAAAGCATATATATGGGGCTTCCCTGGTGGCACGGTGGTTGGGAGTCCACCTGCCGATGCAGGGGATACGGGTTCGTGCCCTGGTCTGGGAGGATCCCACGTGCCGCGGAGCGACTGGGCCCGTGAGCCATGGTCGCTGGGCCTGTGCGTCTGGAGCCTGTGGTGCCCCGGTCCGGGAAGATCCCACATGCCGCGGAGTGGCTGGGCCCGTGAGCCATGGTCGCTGGGCCTGTGCGTCTGGAGCCTGTGCTCCGCAGAGGGAGAGGCCGCAGCAGTGAGAGGCCTGCATACCACACACACACACAAAAAAAGCATATATATGGAGATTAATCCTTTGTCAGTTGTTTCATTTGCAAATATTTTTTCCCATTCTGAAGGTGGCCTTTTTGTCTTGTTTATGGTTTCCTTTGCTGTGCAAAAGCTTTTAAGTTTAATTGGGTGCCATTTGTTTATTTTTGTCTTTATTTTCATTACTCTAAGAGGTGGGTCAAAAAAGATCTTGCTGTGATTTATGTCAAAGAGTGTTCTTCCTATGTTTTCCTCTAAGAGTTTTATAGTGTCTGGCCTTACATCTAGGTCTTTAATCCATTTTGAGTTTATTTTTGTGTATGGTGTTAGGGAGTGTTCTAATTTCATTCTTTTACATGTAGCTATCCAGTTTTCCCAGCACCACTTGTTGAAAAGGGTATCTTTGCTCCATTGTACATTCTGGCCTCCTTTGTCATAGATTAGGTGACCATAGGTTCATGGGTTTATCTCTGGGCTTTCTATCCTGTTCCATTGATCTATATGTCTGTTTTTGTGCCAGTATCATACTGTCTTGATTACTGTAGCTTTGTAGTATAGTCTGAAGTCAGGGAGCCTGATTCCTCCAGCTCCATTTTTGTTTCTCAAGATTGCTTTTTCTTCGGGGTCTTTTGTGTTTCCATACAAATAGTAAAATTTTTTGTTCTAGTTCTGTGAAAAATGTCATTGGTAATTGATAGAGATTGCACTGAATCTGTAGATTGCTTTGGGTAGTATAGTCATTTTCACAACATTGATTCTTCTAATCCAAGAACATTGTATATCTCTCCATCTGTGTCATCTTTGATTTCTTTCATCAGTATCCTATAGTTTTCTGCGTACAGGTATTTTTGCCTCCTTAGGTAGGTTTATTCCTAGGTATTTTATTCTTTTTGTTGCAATGGTAAAAATATGCAAACAGCTCATGCAGCTCAATATCGAAAAAGCAAACAACCCAATCAAAAAATGGGTGGAAGACCTAAATAGACATTTCTCCAAAGAAGACATACAGATGGCCAAGAAACACATGAAAAAATGCTCAACATCACTAATTATTAGAGAAATGCAAATCAAAACTGCAATGAGGTATCACCTCACTCCGGTCAGAATGGCCATCATCAAAAAATTTATAAACAATAAATGCTGGAGAGAGTGTGGAGAAAAGGGAACCCTCATACATTCTTCGTGGGAATGTAAATTGATACAGCCACTATGGAGGACAGTATGGAGGTTCCTTAAAAAACTAAAAATAGAACTACCATATGACCCAGCAATCCCACTACTGGGCATATACCCAGAGAAAACCATAATTCAAAAAAAACACATGCACCTCAATGTTCATGGCAGTACTAATTACAATAGCCAGGACATGGAAGCAACCTCAATGTCCATCAACAGAGGAATGGATAAAGAAGATGAGTTACAGATATACAATGGAATATTACTCAGACATAAAAAGGAACAAAATTGGCTCATTTGTAGAGACATGGATGGACCTAGAGACTGTCATACAGAGTGAAGTAAGTCAGAAAGAAAAAACCAAATATCATATATTAACACATATATGTGGAATCTGAAAAATTTGGTATAGACAATCTTATTTACAAAGCAGAAATAGAGACACAGACTTAGAGGACAAATGTATGGATACCAAGGGAGAAGGGTGTGGGGGGAAGAATTGGGAGATTGGGATTGACATACATGCTCTATTGATACTATGTATAAAATAGATAACTAATGAGAACCTACTGTATAGCCCAGGGAATGCTATTCAATGTTCTGTGGTGACCTAAATGAGAAAGAAATCCAAAAAGGAGGGGATATATGTGTACGTATAGCTGATTCACTTTGCTGTACAGTATAAACTAACACAATATTGTAAAGCAACTATACTTCAATAGAAAAAGCATATATATGAATATATGCATTTATGTATGTATATAACTTAACACAAAGCAGATATACTATACATAGTATTTTATAACAAATATATCTTTTTTATGACTAGATAGCATTATATTACATGAATGAAATTTTCTTAAGTGAATACGTTTATTTGAAAAGCATGACACATAGTAAGCACATAATAAATACTGGATATAATAATGTGAAATATTTTGTGATAATCTTTTCCTTGCTTTGCTTTGTAATTTTACAATTATACAGCATTCATGGAAAAAAACAGGTTAGTTTTGCTTGCCTGTAACTTTCATAGGAGAGGATTTATACTGTATTGATTGTTTTATTTATTTCACACCATATTATGTTTGGGAGATTGCCCATGTTGCCACGTAGAACTGTCATATTTTCTTTGCTGTCTGGTATTCTGCTATATGAATATGCCACAATCTATTTACCCTCTACACAGTGTGGGTGCTTCCAGTGCTGCTATGAACATCTCTGCACACAAGTGGAATTGCTGGATAATATGCACATCCTCAGCTTTAGTAGATATTGTCAAACTGTCTCCCAAAATAGTCAGTTCAGCCTACTGACTTTGAAAATTCAACTTTTTAAGGAGTTTGGCCCTTTTATGTGATATATATTTTAAATACATTTTTCATCTTATTATTTATGTATTAACTTTGTTGATGAAGGTTTTGTACTGTGGAAAAGTTTTTACTTTTTATAGGTAATCAAACTAATAAATCTTTTTTTCTTCATGGCTTCTGTGTTTTATGACTTGCTTAGAAAGGTGTTCCCTTCTTCAATATTATCAAACTCTAGTCTTTTCTTTTAATACTCTTGTAGTTTAACTTTTAATTTTGAATCACTTGACTTACCTGAATTTGTTTTGGTGAATAATATTTTTTTTCAAAATTGGAATAGTCTGTTGTTTCCAACACGATTCTAGCAACAATAAGAGAGAAAGATAATTCAATAGGTAGTTAATTACAGTATTGACATACAAAACTATGTTTTTTCTAAATATGACTAATACCAGTTAGATAATGACAAAAGAACCCTATTTGCTAGAAATAAGAAAATATAAAATATATGAGAATAAGCCTAATGCAAAATTCTCAGGACTTAGGAAGAAATTGATGGATAAAGAAGACTTAAATGTGGTATCTTATTCTTGCATAGAAAGAATCAAGATTGTAAAGATATAGATTTAACCTATAAATCTAATATAAACCCAATAAAAGACCAAATATTTAGTTTTTGTTTGATTTAAAAGATGATTCTAAAGTTCATGTGAAAAAAATAGGTGAAACCAATCAGGAACATTCTGATAAATGACTATTCATCTCTTTCATTAAAATGTATTAAAAGCTATGGTAATTAGCATAGTAAGAGATTGGCCTAGGAACAGTCAAAAGGAATCCAAAAACAGAACAGAATCAAGAAACAAACCAAGTTGTAATTAGGAGTAGCATTTAAAATCATTGAGAAAATATGATTAATAGTATTACTAGAACTAGTCCAAGTATATATGAATATAATTCCTGAAGCCTTTAATCCATTTTCCACTTGTGTGAAATAAAGTCAATGCTTTCCAAAGCTGTTTAATTTTATCTATCCCTGATGAGAATGTGAGTTCCATAAGAGTTAGGAATAATATCTTTCATCTACTTCCTCTGTTTCTTGTACTTCCTGTTTAAATTACTGGCCGGCACATGGTAGCAATAGGTATTTGTCAAATGACTGCATATAAATGTACTTGGAAGCCATGCTCTACTCTTCAGATCATAATCCACTTGCATATGTATTTTTAAGTATTTAGGTCTTATTATACCAAAAATGAATATTTTGAATTGTTATTCTTATTCAGCATTGAGTTGCCCGTCTCTATCCCCTTTACTCCCTTGATGGTTAATTCCTACTTTTTGTCTATAGTTATCTTCTTCTGTTTATAAAGACCTCAGAAAATAAATGAACAGGTAAAGAAATGAAGTGTTAAAAAATAAGTAGTTTTATTCTTCATCTATATCCAGTTGTTTAGAAGAAATCTCCACTTGCATGTCCTTTAAGCATCCAAATACAACATATGGAAACTCATTTTATGACCCACCTCCCCACCACATAAAAATATCACCCAGTCCACAAATCAGTCAAACCAAGAATTTCGGGGTCATCCCTTTCCCTCACTTGCCACTTTAATTAGAGTTCAGTGTGTGAAAGTAGCGCCCACCCATCAGGCTAAGGCAGTCTTGTGGGCTTTCTTCATTCCAATCATTTAAACCACTGTGGTGGCCTTTTTCTCTCCCCTTGTTTTTATTTAAAAAGAAGTGGAGGAAACATCCTATGCAGTGCTTTTTAAATGAAGTGACTTGTCAAGTCAGAGGCTGTGGCAGTAATCTGAAATGCAGTAAATTTAGCGACTCTCACTTGCACTGACAGCCTGTCATGCGCTTGAAACATAAATAGCAGTGGAGACAAATCGCTGCTGTTTTCTTATTAAGCGTTGGCCCACTGGCCTCATAACGTAGCCTTGCAGGAGCGCCTGGGCCCAGCCTGGGAGGGCGAATGCTTTCCAGAGCAGGCGCAAGCTGCCTCCCGGTCTCTCCCACTCCACCTCTCCAGTGTACCCGCAACGCTGCAGCCAGGACCCTCACCCCCACTGCAATCCATCTGCTTCACAGAGAGGCTGAAAAACCCCAGCCAGGACTGATGGGTGCTGGTCCCCGAACTGAACGTTGATGGAGTAATTCCTAATTCATACACTTTGGTCGAAAAGCAAGAAGCAAATTGCCAGACTCCTTACCTGCTTAAACTATTTTCTCTCTTTCTTTTTTCTTTTTTTTTTTTTTTCCATTTTCATCTTATTCACTGGGTTTTTATTTTTTAATTATTTTCTTAATTGAAATATAGTTGATTTACAGTGTTATGTTAATTTCTGCCCTTCAGCAAAGTGATTCAGTTATATATATATATACTATCTTTTTTACATTCTTTTCCATTATGGTTTATCACAGGGTATTGAATATAGTTCCCTGTGCTCTACAGTAAGACCTTGTTCTTTATCCATTCTACATATAATAGTTTGCATCTGCTAATGCCAAACTCCCAGTCTATCGCTCCCCTCCCCGCCCTCCCCCTTGGCAACCGCAGGTCTGTTCTCTGTGTCTGTGAGTCTGTTAAACCATTTTCTTTTCTGGCCTACCCCGATCCCTACCCCCCACTTTTCTCTCCTACTTGTTTACTGACTCTAAGCAAGAACAGTTCTCTAAACTGGATCGAAAGGTTCTTTCAGCAGTGAGGCTAGCTGAAGAAGTGAGGCTGAGATTTGGGGGTGAGCCCCACTAAGGTCACTGCAACATCAGGCCTGGGATGAAAGGACAGAGCGCCAGATGGGGTCATCACCTGCTTTGTTTTAATTACCTTTCAAAGGCTTCTCGGCAGCCGCAAAATTATGCCCAGCAATCCTTGCACAGTGCAGTTGCCCTGCTGAGTTTAACACATTCACTTACAAAATGCCAATTGATTTATGTGACTCTTGAAAACAGCAACCGCTGCTCTCATCTCTCTTGATATTTAATCCTCAGCCATGGCAGAATCGCTAATGATAGGTCGTGGAAGACCCCTACAGTTCTGATGACAATGGTGGAAGATCTTGTTTGTTGCTGCCTCTGACCAGCAACTCTAATCTCTGCCTCGCCCCCTTCTTGGGAAATAGTCTAGAAAACAATCAACACCTGCAGGAATTTTTATGTCTATTTTATTCCAAAGGAGTCTACTGGGTATTTTGGGGATTTTTTGTCCAGTTTTACCTCTTTGCCTCTTCTTCCCCTCATCCCAGAATAATAAAAGAGAAGACAGTGATTCCTTGCTTTATGACATGATGCTACATCATACAAATGTTCTGTAGTTCCTACTATGGTGGCTTGAATTACTACCAATGTATATATTCCATGTTTAATCTACATTTAGCCCTAGTCTTTTGGCAGCTCCACATTTTTGAGTGCCTATGAAATGCACTCCCCGGGATATTTCAACCTGATACCAACCATGTCAAGAATGAAACTCATTATCTTCACTCCAAAATAAGCACTCTATCCTGATTTTCCGAATGGTACAAACTGCATTCAAACCCAGGAAGTCACTAGCTTTCAACCTACATGCTGTATTTAGGATACATTTCTTTATATCCAAAAAACCTCAGGTGGACTACATGAGACCCCAGGGCAGGTGAGGGTCCAAGGATGTGCACACATTCCCTTCTCCTGCCCTCATAGACATTGCCACTCTTTCACACTGAGTCTAGACTCGGCCTCAGCATCCTTCTCAACGTCATGCTCCAGGTTGCCACTGCCAATTAGTCAGGCTTGATGATGACTATTTGACAACCTTGAAGAGCCATCTCCGCTTTCACAGCAGTTCACAGGGCAGCTTATTACAATACCTGTTGGGACTCAGTGCCGAGAAACTGGCACCAAGAGTAAGTGGTGTTATTTCTGCCCTTCAGCAAAGTGATTCAGTTATATATATATATACTATCTTTTTTACATTCTTTTCCATTATGGTTTATCACAGGGTATTGAATATAGTTCCCTGTGCTCTACAGTAAGACCTTGTTCTTTATCCATTCTACATATAATAGTTTGCATCTGCTAATGCCAAACTCCCAGTCTATCGCTCCCCTCCCCGCCCTCCCCCTTGGCAACCGCAGGTCTGTTCTCTGTGTCTGTGAGTCTGTTAAACCATTTTCTTTTCTGGCCTACCCCGATCCCTACCCCCCACTTTTCTCTCCTACTTGTTTACTGACTCTAAGCAAGAACAGTTCTCTAAACTGGATCGAAAGGTTCTTTCAGCAGTGAGGCTAGCTGAAGAAGTGAGGCTGAGATTTGGGGGTGAGCCCCACTAAGGTCACTGCAACATCAGGCCTGGGATGAAAGGACAGAGCGCCAGATGGGGTCATCACCTGCTTTGTTTTAATTACCTTTCAAAGGCTTCTCGGCAGCCGCAAAATTATGCCCAGCAATCCTTGCACAGTGCAGTTGCCCTGCTGAGTTTAACACATTCACTTACAAAATGCCAATTGATTTATGTGACTCTTGAAAACAGCAACCGCTGCTCTCATCTCTCTTGATATTTAATCCTCAGCCATGGCAGAATCGCTAATGATAGGTCGTGGAAGACCCCTACAGTTCTGATGACAATGGTGGAAGATCTTGTTTGTTGCTGCCTCTGACCAGCAACTCTAATCTCTGCCTCGCCCCCTTCTTGGGAAATAGTCTAGAAAACAATCAACACCTGCAGGAATTTTTATGTCTATTTTATTCCAAAGGAGTCTACTGGGTATTTTGGGGATTTTTTGTCCAGTTTTACCTCTTTGCCTCTTCTTCCCCTCATCCCAGAATAATAAAAGAGAAGACAGTGATTCCTTGCTTTATGACATGATGCTACATCATACAAATGTTCTGTAGTTCCTACTATGGTGGCTTGAATTACTACCAATGTATATATTCCATGTTTAATCTACATTTAGCCCTAGTCTTTTGGCAGCTCCACATTTTTGAGTGCCTATGAAATGCACTCCCCGGGATATTTCAACCTGATACCAACCATGTCAAGAATGAAACTCATTATCTTCACTCCAAAATAAGCACTCTATCCTGATTTTCCGAATGGTACAAACTGCATTCAAACCCAGGAAGTCACTAGCTTTCAACCTACATGCTGTATTTAGGATACATTTCTTTATATCCAAAAAACCTCAGGTGGACTACATGAGACCCCAGGGCAGGTGAGGGTCCAAGGATGTGCACACATTCCCTTCTCCTGCCCTCATAGACATTGCCACTCTTTCACACTGAGTCTAGACTCGGCCTCAGCATCCTTCTCAACGTCATGCTCCAGGTTGCCACTGCCAATTAGTCAGGCTTGATGATGACTATTTGACAACCTTGAAGAGCCATCTCCGCTTTCACAGCAGTTCACAGGGCAGCTTATTACAATACCTGTTGGGACTCAGTGCCGAGAAACTGGCACCAAGAGTAAGTGGTGTTGATATACAAAGGACTTTAAACAAATAAAATGTCCATGGAATTCCATGCTTACACACCCTGTTTTCTCAAGAAAGGAAGTAAGGAAAGATGGAAGGAAGAAAGCTTAAAACAAATTTTTTTTAAAAATTTATTTATTTATTTATTTATTTGGCTGCATTGGGTCTTCGTCACTGTGCACAGGCTTTCTCTAGTTGCGGTGAATGGGGTCTACTCTTCGTTATGGTGTGCGGGCTTCTCACTGCAGTGGCTTCTCGTTGCAGAGCACAGGCTTCTAGGCACGTGGGCTTCAGTAGTTGCAGCACGCAAGCTCAGTAGTTGCGGCACGTGGGCTCTACAGCACAGGCTCAGTAGTTGTGGCGCATGGGCTTAGTTGCTCCGCGGCATGTGGGATCTTCCTGGACCAGGGATCGAACCCAGGTCCCCCACATTAGCAGTTGGATTCTTAACCACTGCGCCGCCAGGGAAGTCCCGAATTATTTTTTTAATGTCATTTTACTCAATACCTTATGGGAGCCAGAAGGCTCCACTGTGTCTTCACTGGGATGCAGAGATACTGAACATAGCAAATCCAGAATCTTCACACCACCCCTCACACACTAGCCTATGTCCTGCTGTCATATCACGCTGCTCATTTCTCCTGCATGGAGAACTCTATTTCGGGCAGGATAACCAGATTGCCACACCCTTTTACAATTGGCTGGCTCTGATTCTCTTCACTTGTGTTTTTCAACTTCCTGAAATTTCACTCCTCCCTGTAAGTCTTTCCTAATGTAAGTGCATTCTACACTGTTCCTGTAGCTCCTCTGCTGTTTCTTGGCATTCATGTGCAACCATCATTTTATATTGTTTTTGGAGGGACCTCTCTAAAAAAGTGAGTGAGTCTAAACTTTTAAATACCAGCTTTTTTCTCATGTATTGCTTTATTTATTTCTCTTGATGAGGAAGTTAAGTAGACAAATCTTATAAAAGCTGAAGGCTGCCTTTTTTACTTTCTTTATGTATAACTGAGCTACACTGTTTTGGAAATTCCCCAAGTGTCCCGTTCTCAACCTCACATTTATATTCAGAAAACAGAAATAGAGCCGATTCTGAGAGCTAAGAATTCAGCTAACTAGAATCTCTAATGATAAAAATAGTCATGCCTAGTTGGGAAAATGGGCTCCAAAAGTCAACAGACCTGGTTTAAACCTCTGCTCTTCCTTAATATCATTATAAACTCAGGCAAGTTCCTTAAAGGTCCTCTCTAAACCTGGATTCCTCATCTTAATGGTATTGTGAATTAAATAAGATAATGTCTGAGTCATTTAGCAAAGTACCTAGTGTGTGTTTATTAAGTGGTAGCTCCTTCCACCCTTACTCTGCAAAATTTCTTGAGCACTCCAGCATCCAGCATCATGCTGTGCACTAGGGGTACAATGATGAGCAAAACCAGATGTGGTCCCTACAATGGAAGGCTAGCTGTCCTTGACAGAGTTCCCCTTCAGAGAACTAAACATAGAGGATCTTGATTCCAAACCTAGAATCTAGGGCAGAACAGTTTCTGAAAACTGACACCAAGTAGGGGATAATGGTTAAGTATGAGTACAGTAACAAAATGCCATGGCCCAGGACTGAAAAGGATGTGTGGATGGCAGCTTCCGGTTGGATGCTGAGCTCAAACTATGTCAGCTAGCTGACTTTTTGCATGTGAAAGCAAAAGCACAAACTGTAATGAATTGGATCTCTCTGGATGCCAGGACCTTCTTCATTTGGCCCATGTTCATTCTTAGAGCCAAAGCCAGTTGTGAATCCTTCCTGGCATTGTGCTTTCCTCTGATTTCTGGGTACTAACTACACCCTTTGGGGCTAGAGAAGGCATGGGGGCAATTTGCATAATCCACACCCTGTTGTGTCTTACTATTCAAATAGGGAACATTTCTACAGCAGAGTAACCAACCCCCTCCCTTCCATGTAGGCTCAAATATCTTAATAGTCAAATGCCTCTGTCTCTAGAGAATTCTCTATTCTTTCATTTCTATTCTTCTAACTCTTCCTTATAATCATCCTCATTGTATCACTTCTCTCAGTTTTTTCCCCCTCATTCTCTTCAATACATTGCTCTCCCCTGTGTCTCCTTATTCTCCTGTGATTGCTGCTCTGACAACTGTGTCCACTGCCTACCCTTTCCTTCTTTCAATCATGGATCATTTACCACTCTTCACCCCTCCCTTGATGGGTGTTTTGTTTTTTGGGGTTTTTTTGTGGTACGCGGGCCTCTCACTGTTGTGGCCTCTCCCATTGCGGAGCACAGGCTCCGGACGCACAGGCTCAGTGGCCATGGCTCACGGGCCCGGCCGCTCCGCGGCATGTGGGGTCTTCCCGGACCGGGGCACGAACCCGTGTCCCCTGCATTGGCAGGCGGATTCTCAACCACTGCGCCACCAGGGAAGCCCCCCTTGATGGGTGTTGAGAGGTGGGGATGAGAAGCGGTTTCCACTTTTGGACAGAAAAGTTGTCAAACACTAAAGGGTCTCTCAGGTGGGATGTGACACCGAGAAACAAAAACGTCAAAGGATCTAGAGAGAGACATGGCTGGAAATATAAAAAGAACCTCATCACAAGTATTTTTTCTAGATTTCTTGTGTTTCTTTCTCTCTTCCTTTTTTTAGCATGTCTGTACAGAACGTGATGTGCAAAAAAAGTAGGGAAAGGGAAAACAGGAACAGGTGAGTATGTTCTTAGGATAAAAAAAAACCGAAAACATGAAATGTACTGTAAGAACAGAAACTTGTTACAGTATTTGAAGTTAGCATAGGAAACTTCAAATGGCATCATTGATTTGCGATCCTTTTTTCTTTTATTTTTAGATGTAGAAGTTCATAGCTGGCTTTTTCTCACCCTCTTCACCCGCCTTTCCAACCACAGAGTCAACAAACACACACATACATACATATATACCCTACAAGACAAGTGCCACTTCTTTGCTTTTCATTCATCTGTCTATGTGTTTGTATTTATAGCCAATGTGTTTACAGTCACTTATAAAATATTCGAATTTAGGTGAGTAAAGGGAATGTCAACCCTGTTTAAAACCCATGTTCCCTTCTGTAAAAGGATGATCTACACAGACGTTATAAGACTCTTCTCAGAATAGTGGAGAAAAAGTGCTTCATCCATTTCCTAATATATAAGAATCCTTGGAATTCTACTTTAAAGTCATAAAACACTCAAATTTAACAAGTTTTCTAAATCGCATTTCCTGTATCTCAGATAAAGGAAAAGAAAGACAGATATCATAATGATTATTAGGGTAGCAGTCTTTTTTATTTTTTAATTCCAAATAGGGTATTGGATGCCATACCCTGGAGAATTTTCAAGAATAAGCCTGCTGTGTTTAGTGAGCAAATATTTGGGTGTTAGTGAATTGACATGTTGTTTCCTAAAAGTTAGAGTGAATGGTTATATGTAAATAAATAGCTGTATGTATGCGTGTGGTTGCGGGGAGGAGGCAGCAGTGGGAGAGAGAGAGAGAGAAAGAAGGAGAGAATGGGAGAAAGAGAGAGACACGAAGGAAAGGTATTTCATTTCAAATGGCTGCTTGCTTCCAGACGCCGAGTTAACCTTGGAAATCTAAATAAATCCACATCCTGGATGTGAACTCTACAGGATTCACCAAAGCACGGTCCCTGAAGGCACTGTACTCAGAAGGTGGCACCTGGCATACTTTAATTGGCGTTATTCCTGGCTGATTTGCCTCTACATCAGGGAACACAGAAGAGAACACTTTCCTCTTGCCACTAGCTCGAGGCCCTTCTTTCTGACTTATGAAGAAATATTAAAAGAACTAATATGTAGAACTTGAGTAAACAGTGGCTAAGAGGCGATATGTTAATTATGTGAAGAGTTTGAAACGTGCATACACTGAGGAGGATGAGAAATTATTGAGCTGAATATTGCCAGGAGACACAAAAGCACAGTAAGCAAACGGAGATTTAAACTAAACACTAGATTCCAGAATAAATATAACACTCGGCGACGTGAGCAAGCTTGTGGAAACGGGTTGAGATGTTTAAAATACCAAAATATTGAAATTTGCATTTCAGGTAAACATTTAAACAAGGGCAGAAAATAACAGATAGGAACAAGAGAAGGGCCCACGTTAGCCATACAGCTTTATGCCACCAGAGAATTTACCAGCAGGTTGAATGTCAGATTCTGGCCTAAGAGTCTTCTCTTGAGAGAGTATAGGGAGATGGTGACAGGACCCCTGGGTTGAGAACAGCTAGTCAGAGGGAACTGAAAGAATGGAGAACAGGTGCCCTGATGTGGACAGATACATGGGGGCCAAGGGAGAGGAGCAAGAGGACCTGAATGCATTTCAAAATTCTGCGACTCAAGATTAACGTGGTGGGGCTTCCCTGGTGGCGCAGTGGTTGAGAGTCTGCCTGCCGATGCAGGAGACACGGGTTTGTGCCCCGGTCCGGGAAGATCTTACATGCCGCGGAGCGGATGGGCCCCTGAGCCATGGCCGCTGAGCCTGCGCGTCCGGGGCCTGAGCTCCGCAACGGGAGAACCCACAACAGTGAGAGGCCCGCGTACCGCAAAAAAAAAAAAAAAAAAAAAAAAAAAGATTAACGTGGTGTATTCCATGCCTTGAAACAAGAAACTGCAGTTGATCAGATGAAAGGAATGGCGTTGTGCCCATTTCCACCTGGGGCTCTGCTGGTGTCTGTACACCTTCTCCTGAAATAATAAATCTGCATAGCAGATACATTCTCAGGACATGGCCAGAGATGCCCCGCCTAGCATTTCCACAGCAGAGTACTCAGCACACCCGTCCTTCCCCAGTAAAAGGGTATTTTGTTAGGATCCTTAAAAGGGAGTGGATATATACGCCAGCTTCTATTACAGAAAGAACAGAAGGTACAGAAAGTACCTTTCAATACTTGGTTCTCTTAAGCTAGATGATGTGTTGAATCTGACTCTAGTTTTTGCTTGTGTTTCTTAATTCAGTTCAGCTAACTCAACAAACATTGGTTGAGTAATGAATCTGTGCCAAACCCTGTGCTGTGCATGGGGATATTGCAAGACACAGTCCCCGAGGAATTTATAGTCTGGTTCTTTGACTTTCTAGCAACACAAAAGTATCCCTTTCCTCTCAAATCACTGTGGATTAATGAGAAATGCTCAAGTGAACCAGGAGAGATAATGTGTTGTGAGTAAAGTCTCCTGTGGGTGCAAGAAAAATAGACTAGCTTCTTGGCACTTCTTGTGCCAGGATAAGAGTTTCAAATGAGGAAGAATGACAAGGGCCCATAGGTATTGTTTAATATTTTAAATTTTTCTCAAGATTGTTGGATGAGGGAAGACCATCTAGTTTCTTTTACCTATATTTGGTTTGCATCTTGAAACTCCCCTGCTTTAGTGAACCAACTGTGCACATTGTATGCTGGAGATAAAGGTGGCCATCAGAGTGCAGGAGAGCTAGCATGGAAGAAACAAAAATGACCTTTCTGCCTTATGGGTGGGGCATTTAATGGAATACTCCCCCTTCATCCTCATGTAGTATTGGGAGAAATTCTTCCTAGAGACATGAGATTGAAAATTCATCCCACGAAGATTTGTTTTATTATCTGCTTATCGGGAAAAAAATGAGACGATGAATACCTACATTGGTATTCATGTAAGAATCTGAGGTCCCAAACCCAATAAATATTACTGTATTTTCTCTAGTTCATCTTAATGTCTACTCTCACAGGTGCCAGCTTCCCAAATGGGTAGGCCCTTGGTCGTTGCTAAAAATCATCATTCGCATGCCTGGAACTGGTTTATACCTTTCAGAAATTCAAAATGCAAGGTAGGGATCCATTACCCAGCATTTCTAGGTACTTCATGGGAAGTGAAAAGGATTCAGTGTTATTAGCCATCTCTAAGAAGACTGTACTCCTTCTCCCTTTCTTCTACTAACAACGCTGTACCTACCTAGGAATAAAGTTGATGGATGCAGGAGCAGGGCAGGGCAGAAATCCTAAACCATTCTGAACTCATCTTTTACTCTTTTTTATCATAATCCACCATTATTCTCAAAATCAATAATGCTGTCTTACTGTAAATCCCACCATTGCACTCCAGATTTTTAATGAGCTTTATCCTATTTTGGCCTGCAGTTGTCAATGTTGCCATTTGTCTTCAGGGTATTTATATTTAACTAGAAGATTCTTAGCATCACTTAGTTGGCATGACTCTCAGTTCACAGTTGCAAGTATGCTGGAAAGATCTTTTTTTCTCCTCCAAGTCCAAATTCTTCCCAGCTAACCCAGTAAAGTGGACTATTACCCTTTCTAAGATTTCTGTTTTCTTTCCTACCACATTCTACTTCTGTGGCATGAGAAGTTAGGTTTGACTACTCGCATGAGTGTGGAGAAGAAAAAAGGTGAAAACACAGGCAGGAAATAAGATGGCCTATTATAAATATTATGCAGCTATACCCTTACAAACTAATTCTAAACAGTTTTCAGTAGAAGCATGTGCTAGATAATGTGCAGGACTCCAAACCAAATAATTATAACTATTGCCTTTTTGTTGTTGGGATTTCAGAGTTTCCTCAAACTAGTGTTAGTGACAATTAACAGAAGACTTGAAGCTTGGAGTATTCCTGACGGTTGCGTTACAGAATGTTATCAAAGAGGCCCTAGGTTCTGTTGGGAACCCAGTTAACAGGCTGAGCTGACATATTTAGGCAGTGAATTTGTCTCTGTGCTGGCTGACTGTTATGTTGATTTGGCCATCAGGCAATTTCCAGAAAAGGAAAACAGCTTGTGGCATGCGAACAGAGCTATTAATTGGTACCATTTAGTGTAGGATGACCAGGAGCAAGTTTTCTCCATGGTGGCAGGACTGTGTTATTTAGCACCCTTCCAGCTGCTCTGTCCTAACTCAACAGCAGTGGGGTTTGTAACTTGAGGGTGAGGGAAATTGAATTTAGCTGATGTCTATAGACCTTTCTGGCCAAGCTCTTCCCTGCTCAGTCCCCTTTCCTCTTCACTTTCTCTTTCCCTTTTTTCTCCCCCTGACTCTCCACCTCCATGCCTCCATTTCCTCTCTGTCTCTGTCTCTGTCTCTGTCTCTCTCTCCAGAAATAAAATCTTTTAATCAGGGGAATTAAACAAGCCTGACTATCTTGACATTTCTCTATGAAAATGGAGACATTTTTGTGCAACTTTCTAAAAAGGGCCTCCAGACCCGTAATCCCAAGTGGTTAAGCCAATCATATTTAGCTACCTAGCCCTCCACTCCCACGTGACAAAATGAGCCATCAGCAATACAATCTCTTGGATCTGGTCCAAGGCCTGAAAGTCTCATTGATGATGTAGTTTGACACTGAACAAGGAAACCATAACTATAAGACAGGGTTTCGAACATGACCTTCATGAACACAATTCCACATAATCTGGGGGAGAAGAGTGACAGTTTCTTGAAGGGAAGCCACGTGTCCTAATAACAACTTTAGTTGAAAGAGTGCTTTGAAGCATGGTCTAATCGATGATTCAGCACTTCAATGGCTGCCCTTCTGAGCCCTTTACAACTTGCATGCCCCTCGCTGTGACTCCCACTTTGCTCTAAACCTTTAGCCAGTGACTGATGAGCGTGATGTATAAACACTCCAGCTTCTTGCTTCTTGGTCAGCACAGCATTGAAGTGGGACCTGTTCTGTGCCCAGAGCTCCCTGAGGGATTGAGCTGAGTTGCCATCTGTGGGATGAGACCTGGTGTTGCACCCCAGCTTGGCTCCTTTCTCTGCCAGATCCCATTTTCCCACTCCCCTACCAGTTTTTCCTGAGAACATTTCCTTCCTTAATCATTTTCAAATGACTTTTTGTCTTGGAGTCTGCTTCTATAGAACCTGACCTCAGACAAAGAACATTGTCAAATTATTGAAAAGCCATGTGGATTTATTGCTTCTAAAAAGAAAAAAAGAGGTGATCTCCTGCATATTTTAAACTTAAAAAAAAATCATGCAAACCTCTGTTTTGCAGGAAGAGAATTCGAAGGAGAAGAAGAATATCTGGAGATTCTCGGCATCACCAGGGAGCAGTCAGGCAAATATGAGTGCAAAGCTGCCAATGAGGTCTCCTCGGCGGATGTCAAACAAGTCAAGGTCACTGTGAACTGTGAGTATGGCAGGAGCCAGCAGGTGCCATGTGCCCAGGGCCCACCTCCATCTCCAGCGAGCTCTAAAGAGCCTATATCAAAAGAACGTTGCATTTCAAGCAGATGCTCCTCTAGTCAGGGATGCACATTTGTACATTGGACATATCCAAGGGCAGGACTTGGCCTCTGAATTTGATAAATCAACTGTACCAACTCTAAATATAACCTATAATGCATTCAACAATACACCCTGTCTTTTACTTAGACTACAGAATTAAGAAAACATGATCAGACGGCACTGGCACTTTAGGCAACCACTCTTCTAGTCTTTGTGGAGACCAAGGTCATACCACTTTGGAAAAAAAGCAATTCATAACTGCTTTAACTGGAATTTCCACCTTAATGTACTGTTTGTCAGAAGAGAATAATTCAAGACCATATTTTATCCTCTGCTATTGAACTAATTGGCCTTGGGAACAAATTTAAGCCACTGTGGTCAGATACCACGTGTCCCTGGTGGCTATAAGGGATACCTGATAAGTTAATATTGGTTATCTATTTGTCCCAAAGTATGGGCATTAGAAAGGAAGGTTTCACTAAGATACATAGGTAAGTGGGCAAACTTTGAACTTCTCAGATGAAAGGATCCTTAGATGTAGTTCAAAAGGATGGGGGCGGGGGCAGATCCATATGATGTGTCACCCAGCAAAGGAATAAAGAGAATTCATTTACCCTGTTCAGTGAGGAGTGACTGTCCACATCATTCAAATTCAAGTTTCACATCACATAATTGTGGCTAGTGACAGGGATAAAAGGATGTCCTGACAGGTCTTCCTTCCCGTGTGTTTAACACAAATACACAAATACACACTCCACACATACACATATACACACCTATGCACATATAACATACATACACACATGCACATACATCTTAACCCATATTTGAAAATATGCTTTGGATGGTGGTAAGTTACTTTCCGTTATCTTAAGCCTTCCATGCAGTTAAACTGTGTGCCGGTGATACTGTATAAAGCCCCTAGCAAGGTAGATATAATTGACTCCATTTTAAAGTTTGAAACACTAGAGCCCTAGGAGGTATAATTGCCTTTCCAAAGTGACACAGAAAGCAAGAGTAAGAAAAGGGATGCAGACTCCAGCCTGTTTGATTCTAAAGCCCATGCCCTCAGGAGAAAGAGAAAGAGAAAGAGAAATTTTCAATTCTTAGAACCTACTATGTGCAGCACTGATTAAGGGATTTACATTTGTCATTTAATCCTCACAGTAAACTCATGAAATCATCTTTAGTCTGACTTTAAAAATTTGTAAACCGAGGCACAAAGAGCTGAGGAAACTTGCCTTAAGTGACCCGGTCAATGCTGGACTGCACTATTTCCTGTGGCCTTGCTCCAGCCTGGCAGCCTTCTGAAACAGAAAGCAAAATCCCCTTCACACCCGACCTAGAAGAACCTAACAGATAGGATTCTGCTGTAGCATTTATGGCACTCATTTCCAAGAACAGGGGATGCAGTTGATGAGATCCGAAGTGCTTTTATCCTGAAGTGCGATTTTTTAAGTAATAGAGTTTTGAAATGCCAGTATTACTATTCTTTTCCAGTTCTGGGTATGTTTCAAAGACACGTTAATGGCCCCAGTGTTATAAAATGCTTTAGGACCTTTTTTTCACATGAAAGGCAATTTCTCTCGGTGTTTATATAAGTTTATAATTAGGTTAGTTAGCTTTTTTTATGTACACACAGCCATGCCATCATCTACCACCTCTTCTCTGACTTTCGGAGTTAAGATTTTATTTTCTCTTAATCGACCTGCATCTTCATTAGATTTCTGAAAGTCCAATCATGGAGTACATAGAAAATATTTATGGTTCCATTGTGTGAAACATCAAAGTGGTCTGCATTGCAGATGGTTCCCAAGATCAAAGCCAGCTGCCTGGGTCCTATTATTATTAGCACAATTATTCTGACATTGTTCCTTCTTGTCTGTCCCCAAAGTGTAACTTAGAACAGAAGAAAATACTGATAATTTTCAAGAAAAACCTTTTATAAAAATGTGAGCTTTTCCTAGCAATGAGTAAACCACAGAAGAATATGGACAGAGACTCAAGATTCTAAAATGACATGTCATAACAAATTACATAGAAAACTATAATGAGCTTAGTCAGCCAGTCTGTCCTAACCAGCAGCATCTAGCACATACCTGACCTTGTAAAAATTGCTCAGTAAATGTTTACTGAATGAATAGGTGAAAGAGTAACAGATAAACTCTGCTCTTGTAACATTTCTCCGAACTTTGCAAATTGATATATGCCACAAATCAGGAAGCATGTTCTAAATCAATTGTCCTTTGGAATCACCTTTTTATCAACACTTCATAAGCTTTGTTTCTATTATATTAAAACAACTAGCCAGGGCTTCCCTGGTGGCGCAGTGGTTGCGCGTCCGCCTGCCGATGCAGGGGAACCGGGTTCG
>NC_041214.2:98437356-98442357 GCF_002837175.3 Physeter macrocephalus
TGTGAGGCCCGGGTTCACCAAAAAATCAACAAAAAAAACAAAAAAAAAAAAAAAAAAAAAAACAACTAGCCATTGCACCTGTTGTCCTATTCAAACAATTCACCCTACTTAAATGTAGTTGTATTAAGTAGATGAAGTCTCCAAGATTAAATTATAGAACCAGGTCTGGCTAGGAAAACTCATGCAAACTGAGAAATTTCCAGTTTGTCACTTCATATAAGCCTGCCTACTATGAAAATGCCCCATTATTTAAGCTGATTCCTCTTCCTTTTCAAGACACAAGGTTTCGAATTAGGTCAGGGGATCAGGATGCTAAGATAATTAATGGCTGAATAGATTATCATAATGGAACAGATCCACAATACCACTAAAAAAAAAAAAAAAAAAAAAAATCCCAGTGCTGGTAATTTTCTCCTGCTAGCATCTCATTGATTCGTTTACTCAATTGCCAACAGATATTTGTCCCAGGGCACTGAGAAGCTAGAGCAGTAAACAAGAGAGACAGAACAGTTCTTCCTGTTTAGCTCACAAGCTGGATTCTACAGTCTCTCCTTTTTATTTCTCTTGGGTAATCCTTCTCCACAGTTGGTCTACAGCACTGTGCATAGCCATTTGACATGAAAAATCTATTTTCTAAGTGGTAGGATGTCCTGGCGCTTACAGAAGCTAAATTATTGACCCGAAATCTCTTCAACTAAATAAGCTTAGTAAAATTTTGTACGATAGGCAGGACTTCTGTTTTCTTGTATCTTACAGGATAGTTGCTAATTTCTTCCAGATTCCAGCCCTAGGGACAAGTGTCCTTTCATTTATAGGTTCTAGATGTAATCCCTCAATTTCAGTTCTCACAGTACATTAAAAGTAGCTACTGGGCTTCCCTGGTGGCGCAGTGGTTGCGCGTCCGCCTGCCGATGCAGGGGAACCGGGTTCGCGCCCCGGTCTGGGAGGATCCCACATGCCGCGGAGCGTCTGGGGGCCGCTGAGCCTGCGTGTCCGGAGCCTGTGCTCCGCAACGGGAGAGGCCACAACAGAGGGAGGCCCGTACATGGTGATTTTTTTAAAAAAGACAACTTTTAGATAGTTTTATTATTGTTTTTAAATTCTCTGGATACAATGCCTTTCTTATTGCCTGTGTTCTCTGCCTCCACCCCGTCGGTCCACCATCACACACTAACCCAGGAGATAATCAAATCATCTCCATGCAGAGGACTAAAACAAAGCTCAGAGAATGTAAGCATTCTCTGCCACAAAATCAAAGAACCTGTGAGTGGTAGAGTTGAAACTCTGCCCAGGTCTAATTCCAAAGCCCTCTTTCCTTCCAAGATACCGTGTGAGTAATAGTAATAAAAATAATAAATGTAATCACTTCAGGTGTTAAATGTGCTCTGATATATGAGATTTCATTTGATCTTTACATCAAACCTGTGAGACAGGTAGGCAGGTCTTATCACCTACATTCAAAGGTGAGGGACTCCAAGAAGTTAACATGTAACCTTCAAGAGGTGACAACCTAAGTGGCACAGGCAGAAATTGAGCCCACATCTCCTGATTTCTAATGTGGATTCATATCCACTATGCCAGTGCATGTTGTGCCATTTTGGGTACCTTTTAATAGCAGAAATATGTAACATTTGCCTTTTAAGCTACCAGCATACTCCCCTAAATGTTGTTTTTCCTTATTAGGAATTAATTTCTCTCTAAAGGAACTCACTCAAATGGAAACACAGGGAGATTCAGAGCATGGGCTTCAGAACATGGGTTCCAATATAGATTCCGTCAAATGCTGGCTATGTGAATTTGCACAGTTTACTAACCCGCTGCAAATCTGTCTTATTCATAATATAGGGTTAATAATCCTTGCTTCCTAGGCCTACCGTTTGGATGAAAAGAATAAATAAAGCCTAGTAGAGTACTGACACATGGTAAATGTCTATATATTGAATCTTTTATTAAGAATTCTTTCCTTTATACTATTATTCCAAACATTAGGAAGATTAAATGAATGATATTCTGTTTGCTAGGCCACTGTCATTGTTATCCTATTCACTCTAATTGAAAGAGTCTTATTATTGGTGATATAAGAAGAAAGCCCTTAATATTTTCAGAACCCAGAATTTTAAAGTAATAAGAACTGGAAGAGTCCTCTGACAATTGTAAGCTATTGCAAAGTCACGTAAAGAATAACAATGGACCTCTGTGCAGCATTTTTATTAAGCCATATTTTAATTACAACCATATTTTGAGCAAGGACATCTATTATTTTAACTCTACTAGGCATGCCACAATACGATTTGTAATAACTTTTCTTAGCCTCACCTATGCAGAATTCATTACAAATGAATTTTGAAATGTTCATTCCAATAAGCTGTGGAACAGACCTGCACCACTGTGTCATTTGAGAAATACTGGAAATAACGAACTCTTCATACATTTATCATTATCTATGACTATACCTTGGTACGAGAAACTTCCCAAATTTTCAAGGAGAGGAGCAAGTGTTTGGCCTTTGTAATTGATGAGTGTCATCCTGCCCCAAGATCAATGCATTTGAAAGTGTTCAACCCTAGTTCACTGTCATCCTTCCCATGCTGTCATCTCGGAGGCGCTAATAAATAGTACTACTTAGCTATTCAGGTTCTGAACAAAATGAGAGATAAGTAAAGGAGACATACACAAGGCCCAGTTGCCCCCATTGTTGGAAATCAAGATGGTTAGAGGCAGCAGCTTAGTGTGGCCAACCTACCTTCCCAATCATGGCAGCCCTGGACTGGGGCAGGCCTGCCCACATGAGAGCAGGAAGGAAAGAGCCAACGTAAGACATCAGTGTGGAGGAGCAGAGGAGAACCTCTGCTCCCCACCACAAGTTTGGTCCCAGGAGGAAGAAAGGGGAGAGATGAAGCAAACAAATCGAGCTTGCTCTTCCCTAATTTTTCAGTTAGAAAAGTCACCCCCTGGGTTCCAGAGCAAGGAAGTTTAATAAATAAGCTCCCACCACATAGAAGGAAACATCTAGAGTGAGGAAGAACTCTCCCACAAAACTGTACAGCCGGGACTTGTGTTCCTGGTCCCATGGTGGAAGGGCTAGAAGACCTCCACCATGGATTATTATTATTATTATTATTTTGTGTGTGTGTGTGTGTGTGTGGTACGTGGGCCTCTCACTGCTGTGGCCTCTCCCGTTGCGGAGCACAGGCTCCGGACGCGCAGGCTCAGCGGCCATGGCTCACGTTTAATTACAACCATATTTTGAGCAAGGACATCTATTATTTTAACTCTACTAGGCATGCCACAATACGATTTGTAATAACTTTTCTTAGCCTCACCTATGCAGAATTCATTACAAATGAATTTTGAAATGTTCATTCCAATAAGCTGTGGAACAGACCTGCACCACTGTGTCATTTGAGAAATACTGGAAATAACGAACTCTTCATACATTTATCATTATCTATGACTATACCTTGGTACGAGAAACTTCCCAAATTTTCAAGGAGAGGAGCAAGTGTTTGGCCTTTGTAATTGATGAGTGTCATCCTGCCCCAAGATCAATGCATTTGAAAGTGTTCAACCCTAGTTCACTGTCATCCTTCCCATGCTGTCATCTCGGAGGCGCTAATAAATAGTACTACTTAGCCCGGACGCGCAGGCTCAGCGGCCATGGCTCACGGGCTCAGCCGCTCCGCGGCACGTGGGATCCTCCCGGACCGGGGCGCGAACCCGTGTCCCCTGCATCGGCAGGCGGACCCTCAACCACTGAGCCACCAGGGAAGCCCCACCATGGATTATTATGTTGAGGTGCCCCAACTATGAGCCCCAGAGGTGGAGGTGATGGAAAATGTGGAGTCTGGCCCAGATTGGACCTGGTTTAGCAAAGTGGTAGTTATCATTAAGGATTTGTCAGTCTTAAGCATGCGGCTCCAGAAACCCACAAACACTGTTTAAAACTCATTTTATGAATTGAACAAACCAATTGAATCACAAGCAAGATCATCTCTCTGGCCAACGTGCCACAGATTGTAGAGTCATTAGCAGTTTAAGAGCCTAGCCTAATACAGTGAAGAGGTGAAGACGGGAGACTAACATTTATTCAGTGGATGGCATCACTTAGATGCCCACGCTGGAGACATGGGTGTTATCCTTGACACTCCTCCTTCTTTCCCTCACTGTTCACATCTAATCTTGTCGATTCTGAGGCTCATATCTCTCAATCTCAAATCTGTTCATTCCCTTCCAGCCCCTTTATCAAAGACCTAGTGCAGGCTATCTCTGGGTTCCTTCAGTAGGCTCCAAATGGACCTCCCTGACTCTGGTTCCAGCATTTTATAGATGAGGAAATTGAGCCAGTGTGACTCTAGACAAAGTACTGAGCTCTCTAATGATGAAGGATAGTGAAAGACATAGACTGGATTTGAGCTCAGGTCTATCAAACTTTAAATCCTAGTTCTTAACCTCTACTCCATACCCCATCTCTATACAAATATCTCCCCCATCCACACCACTACCACTAATCATTGCATTAACCATTGAACTAATGTGCTCTAATGATCTATATAACCAATCATAGAATGAAAGGATTTTAAATGGAAACTTGGTGATCATTTTAAGCTAACTTCTTCTTTTAAAGGATGAGAAAGAAAAAGCTCAAACTGGTACAGATACTTGTCCAGGCCACAATTCTGCTTAATAGTCAAAATCAGACCTATGGTGTGCTGTTTCTGACTTCTAATCCTGACTCCCAACCCATGTATTAGATAAATGAGTTACAATTTTGAATTTAGCAATTTAAGGGTTAAGGGCTAAAGGAATTATGGGTATAAAAATACACTTGGGGCTTCCCTGGTGGCGCAGTGGTTGCGCGTCCGCCTGCCGATGCAGGGGACGCGGGTTCGTGCCCCGGTCTGGGAGGATCCCACATGCCGCGGAGCGGCTGGGCCCGTGAGCCATGGCCGCTGAGCCTGCGCGTCCGGAGCCTGTGCTCCGCAACGGGAGAGGCCACAACAG
>NC_041214.2:98442410-98461476 GCF_002837175.3 Physeter macrocephalus
CGGAGCCTGTGCTCCGCAATGGGAGAGGCCACAACAGAGGGAGGCCCGCATACCACCAAAAAAAAAAAAAAAAAAAAAAAAAAATACACTTGGGTCCTAATGCTACCAACTGCCCATTTGTGAAGAATGGGCCGTTTTGACTAGAATTGGTTTGGTGTGGGTTTTTTTTGTGGGGGGTGGCCACGCAGTGAGGCATGCGGGATCTTACTTCCCTGACCAGGGAATGAACCCATGCCCCATGCAGTGGAAGCACAGAGTCTTACCCACTGGACTGCCAGGGAAGTCCCCTAGAACTGGTATTTTTTAAGTTGGAAGGGATGCTATATAGATCGTTAATGTGTGGTTCCTTCATTTTATAGATAATAAAACCAAGGCTCAGAAAGATAAAGTGTGTGATGGGAAGTCCACACAACCAAACAGAAACTAAATTCCAGCACTCCTAGTTTCCAGTCGAGGGTTCTTTCCACTCATCTTGTTGCCTTTTTCTGTCTAAACAAAAATGAGCAGCTAAGTCTAAAGCAAAACAACCGCCCACTCTGGCACATGTTTACACACGGGCTGGTGGTGTTATCCAAATGTGCTGTAACTCCTCTTCTCTGTGACAATAACTTAAAGATGTCCAAGCTGATGTGAAAATGAAATGGGGGAGAAAATTGCAGACTAACCTGATGACGCTTTTGTACATCCTTTTTAACTAAGAGGATCCAGGTCTTCTACAGGTAGAAAACTTGGAAAATAGCTTTTGAGTATGAAGACAAAAACCCAAAAATAAGTGAGCTGAACCAGATGCTGAAGAGCAGAGATGTCAATGAATTTTGTATGTTAGAGTTCACTTCACTAATTTACCTAAATAAGCTTTTTCCTTTATAAAATATAAACAGATGGTTTGGGTCTATTTTGTCCATGTACACACAGCCAAGTTGCTGTTTTCTGGCAAATAACCTTTGGACAGAAGTCTTTTTCTCCTTGAGGGTCCATAACCTGCACAAACACAGCATCATCAAGCCAAGAGCTCAAGTTTACCATCGTCGCTCAGTCCTGTGGACCTGTAAACACTTGTTCCACTTTCCATGGGATTGTTTGAAAGAATCATGGCAAATTAGAATGTGTTTCTGAGCTCATTTCAAGCCCATTACAGTTTTATAGACTCAGTCCTAAGCAGAAAAAAATCAAGTGCACAGCTGCCAGAGAGAGCAGAAGACTCGTATCCCAGAAAGGTGTTTATGCACCACGATAGACTTCAAACTGCACCCTCACACATAAAAGCAAAATTGACCTGGGTCATAGCACTAAGGAAACACAGAGGAGGGGAAAAAGTATAGCAATCATCTGACATTAGTTTGTTTTCCTGGATTCCTGCAACAATATTAGGCTGAGCCTGGGCTGAGAGGACTTTAGTGCTCTATTATTTTCATCAGATTTCTTACTGCCATCTCCAAAGGTAACAATAATAATAATGATGATAACGATGACGGTGAAAAAGAAAAATGCTCAAATTATACACTTAAAATCCCAAGTCCTTTAGTATTACCACTCAATTTATGAAAAGCAATAAAACTATGCAAGCATTATAACCTATGATTGGAATAACGGATGGTCTATTGGAAGAGGGAAAAAGATATCCTAGATTTCATTTCCATAAAGCCCCGTTAAGTGTCCCGTTTAAACCAAGTCTACAGTTTCATTAATCTCTTATTTCTATTTAGTTTTCTAGTGATCCGTCCCATTCAGCGGATCACACAATTCATGTAAATGGAGCTTTAAGACCATTCCTGTCCTGCCTCTCTGCAATCAAATTGTCCTTTCTAATTCCTTCTCGTGTGGAAATTCTGGAGCACCATCCAAAGTTCATGTAAACTGTGTGTCTGTCCTTCCTACAGATCCTCCCACTATCACGGAATCCAAGAGCAACGAAGCCACCACCGGGCGGAAAGCTTCTCTCAAATGTGAGGCCTCGGCGGTGCCTGCACCTGACTTTGAATGGTACCGAGATGACACCAGGTATGTGCCAAACCTGCTGCACCTCCACTGCTCTGCCAGGTCTCCCCTGCTCAACAAGGGAAACCAGAAGCCCTAATGACAAAGCCAAGCCCGGCTGTAATTAGATAGGCCTAATCCGATTAGACTCTTTATTTTCCAAGGTTTTTTACCAAGTGCTTTGGGGCTGTAGCTCTCAAACGGAACCCCAAAGCACTCAGGTTACGTGCATAGGGTGAGGCAGGTGGTTCGGGGGTAGTGTCCACCTGCGTGTCTTTCTCTCCTAGAACAGAAACCAAAGCCTGATGAAACTCCTCCATTCCCGAGTCTTCTTCATCAATGGACTTTGATTCTGATACTATGGGATTGCATGATTAAAATGAGGAACTGAGCAGTAACGACAAGCTCTACCTACTTCCTTTCTCTCCTTTTTCTCCAGTATAATGATGAAGAAGAAATGACTATACCAAATCTTCATCAGTGTTTCTCTTTACTCTTCTGTCTTTGAACCCTTAGGATAAACAGTGCCAATGGCCTTGAGATTAAGAGCACGGAGGGCCAGTCCTCCCTGACGGTGACCAACGTCACTGAAGAGCATTATGGCAACTACACCTGCGTGGCTGCCAACAATCTGGGGGTCACCAACGCCAGCCTCGTACTTTTCAGTAAGTATGCCAAAGCAGGGAGCTGCCTGGGAGATCAAGTTGATGGAGTTCTCCTGTGGAAAACTCGAAAATCATTCCCATATCTTTTAAAGGTAAACTTAAACAAAAATCAGTGTATAGCCACTGAAACAAAAACACAGGTTCACAATCCCTCTGCATAAAATGAGATTTACAAGTGAATACCTCTCCTCTCTATTCCCTGGTGTACTTTTGATAACTGCCTTGTTTTTTTGCTTGTTTTTTTAGTTTAGTTGTGTTTTGTTGTTTTTTTTTTCCTGGTTGGTTAAACTGTAAGAATATTCAGAGAACAAAAATCTCTTTGGTGATGGTCTCTTTAAGGAGCAGAGATGGTGTAAGATCGTGGAAAGTGGATGGCACTTAAAAAATGGCAGTGATGGGAGTGATTGAGGGAGAGATATTCAGTGAGGATGGATAAAGGGCTGGGAGAAGGGAGAGGCTGTAAAAAGAAAGTGTATTTTTAACAACACAAGAGGAAGAGTGGAATGAATGATTAAAACATAATATAAAATCTAAGGGAGGAAAAACGTTGCAGAAAGGTTTCCATATGACAGCAGGAAACATTACGTGTCTGATATATTTTTGGAAGAGAGATGGGATGGTGAGAGAGAGGAACAAAGCTTCTTCTTCTGAAGACCAGAGAAGGTGCTCAAGGCAGACTAAGGAAGGACAATTGATTTTAAGATACTGGTATTAATAAGAAAGCCCACCTTAGAGCCTTTCCCTTAAGCACCGTGTTGTAGTCAGATATCTGACCCCCTGCCTTGTTGGTCCGGCAGCTATGAGCACAGAAGCAAATGCCTCCTGGGAAACAGAAGTACGATGATGGGTGAGATCAGGGGAAATGACGACACTTAGAATAGGAAAATGTTTATCAGAATAAGTAAAACAAAGTGTTAGCACGTGCTGGGCTAGACAGTTCATTTGGACTAAAAGGGAAAGTCCAACGAATTTATTATTCTTTTGAAATAATAAGCCACTAGGAATTTGTTTGTTTTTTTGTTGTTTTTCTGCACAGGCTAAATTGGAAAAATTAGAAATACTATGACCAGGATAAATGTCTCCAGCTTGCTTTATTCAGTTTAGATGAGCCTTGAAGAGAAAAGATTTTAGAAAAAAAATCAATTTAAGTGGTAGTTCCCTCGAAACGTAGTATTAAAGCCATTTTACAACTGCTCAAGATCCAACTCCACTTATTTAAAAAAAACACCCCAAACTATTCTAAATTTGGCCTTCAGTTTCTCATTCATAACTCCCGTTGACTTCAGTCTGTAAGTGTGATGGGATACAGCTATGCTACAAATGCTGCATCAATATGAAGTTTAAAATTCATATCCCTGTTTACTTGTTTCCAAAGACCAAACATCAGTGTTCTTTACTTAAGCTAGAGACGTCGATATCTCAAAACACTTGAGAAGATATTTATTAAGAAATGTACTTACCTGTTTCATTCCTGACGTTAGGGATTCCGTAAATGGGGGGAAAGTAGCTTCAACTATGAATTTGAGATTCCGACAAATCTAAGGTCAGCTGATTAAGTAGAACAACATACACTTAACAAGAGGTTTTGTAGGGATTGGAAAAGAGAAAATGGGATAATTGGATTAGTTAGAGAAAGTGAGCAACTATAAATTTGCATAAAGTATGCAAATGTTCCTTTCTTGTTATCCCACCCAGAAAAAGGACTGTGCTAATGATATTTTTCAAATAATAAATACAATGATACCTATAGACTGAGAGAGAGGATGGGGAAGAAGGATAGAAGGATGGAATAGGCTCTATGATAGCCTATTTTTCACAGGTATGAAAGAAAGAAAGACACAGAGAGACAGAGAGAGAAAGGGAGGAAGAGGGGAAAAGGAAACAGTTGAGGAGGAGACGAAGAGCATGGACTAGGTCAAAGATAAGAGATACTGCAGGTCTGCTGGTGGTGATGAAAGGTAACCTCAAGCCCTGAAATACCATGGTCCTATTCACAAAAGTCCACTTAAAGTACTCAACCCAGTAAGATTAAGAAATGTCAAGAATCTTATAGAACTTCTGTTTGTAAACTAAGAATCAAGAAATTGGGCAAGGGGCTTCCCTGGTGTCGCCGTGGTTGAGAATCTGCCTGCTAATGCAGGGGACACGGGTTCGAGCTCTGGTCTGGGAGGATCCCACATGCCGCGGAGCAACTAGGCCCGTGAGCCACAACTACTGAGCGTGCGCGTCTGGAGCCTGTGCTCCGCAACAAGAGAGGCCGCGATAGTGAGAGGCCCCCGCACCGCGATGAAGAGTGGCCCCCGCCTGCCGCAACTAGAGAAAGCCCTCGCACAGAAACAAAGACCCAACGCAGCCAAAAATAAATAAATAAATTAATTAATTAATTTTAAAAAAGAAAGAAATTGGGCAAATATATCATGGTCATATTGCCCTTGATGGTTTCATAGAAGTTACCCTCATTATACCTCTGAGAAGAGTACAGGGCCATGATTAATGATGTGCTACTTCGGTGGGCCCTCTTCGAGGCAGCCCGCACTGGCACCAGCTCTGCACACCGCAGCAGGCAGAGGAGAAGAAGCACATGCCGCAGCGCTCGGCTTAGAATTGATTTCCCACCTGATGGGAAAGTTAGGAGGTGTAATACCTACAGAAGAATAGAACACAAAAGGTCACTGGGCTTTGAGGGGAAAAGAAGCTATTAAAATTGTCAAACGTTAGTGAATCTACTGTCCTATTTCTTCGACATTTTAAGGAGGAAGCTTTGCTCCTTGTGTAACAGGAATGGCAATTCTACCACAACTGCCTCGCCACCATGATTTGGGTTTGGGAGATGTGTTGTTAAAGCCTTCATAGCTGGATCTTTAAGAATAAGGCTCTATGGTAACCAATTTACACAGGTAAAAGGTGGGGAGGAGAGCACACACAGGGGAGAGGAAGAGAAAAAAATGAAAAAAAAAAAAGAAAGTACATGTGTGAACAGATTGCCCATCACTCAGCTTCAGAGTAGATGGGTTTATTGGGGAGACACTGGAAGACGCTGCTGGTGGCAGTACTTTTCCACAGAGCAGGGTCAGGAGGGGAGAGATGCCTGGGAGGCGCGGCCGTGGCCAGCACCCGTGACAGAGAGCACTATGCGGGCAGCAGGATGCTCTGCTGACCCAGCCAGTCCAAAGCAGACGAGACAGCTGGTGAGCTGCTGCCAGCCAGAGGCAGCAGCAGGTAGAAACCCAGAGCCGGAGCCCCTGAAGAGTTCATGATTATCCATCTTCACTGGTGCATCAGCACATTTTCCATGTCCACCGCGGTGACGTGCTGACTTTGTACAGAGTGTCAGTTTGCGGTCACTGATACATCTTGTCCTCCACCATATGCTTCTTCACTCTCTATTCAAATGTTATCTTCAAAGGGGTCAAAATAATTGAATGAGAGTGCAAGAATACCTCGTATTCATAGTCATTTTTCCTAAGCCAGTGGAAGCATTCCTTTCTCATTTGTCTTGTCCTCCATACATTCTAGTATTCTGGTTTTTTCTGGTTTTGTTTTTGTTTTTTTTGCAGTATGCGGGCCTCTCACTGCTGTGGCCTCTCCCGTCGCGGAGCACAGGCTCCGGACGCGCAGGCTCAGCGGCCATGGCTCACGGGCCCAGCCGCTCCGCGGCATGTGGGATCTTCCCGGACCGGGGCACGAACCCGCGTCCCCTGCATCGGCAGGCGGACTCTCAACCACTGCGCCACCAGGGAAGCCCAAGTATTCTGTTTATTAAGGATCCATTCCCTTAGCCTATATATCCAAGTAATGCCTTTTATATCTTTTTTTCATCCTTGGCAAAGTGTTACATTATATCATTTCTCTGTACACATTAATCCATGGTACAATGTATACAGTCAAGGATTCCGCTCCTTAGTTTTTGTAAGATGTGGGAATATGTATCACATGGGTGAAGACTTGGACTTCTGGTGATGCCAAGAGACATTCCATTGTCAGCATGTGTAACATAACAGAGTCCATGTATCCACACTAGTGACTGCAAGGCATCCTCAAAGGAAACCTTATCTTGTTCTATTGCTTGCACTGAGTTATTTTTAAAGCAACAGGTAGGGAGGAAGAATAAGGGAGATGATTTTAACGTCATCACTTCTTATCAAGTGAGTATGTACAAGGTACTCTGCACATGTGCCGAACTCTTAACATACGTGATCTCATTTAATCATCAGGACAGCCTTATTAGGCACTCTTATTTCTCCATTATACAAAGAGGTTAAGTAACTAGTGCAACTAAGTAAGGCTGCTGGGATTTAAATTCAGGTAATCTCCTTCCAGGGTCCAGGCTCTAAACCAACACGTTATCTAGATTAGTATATGTAGGGAAAATGTTAGGAGATGTATCTTCTGTAGTTTGGAGGTGAAAAGACATCTAACGTCTTTCTCCTTTTTTCACTTAATGATATTTTTTCACTGACTAAATATTGTTATATTCCTTCCCACCCAGGGGCACTACTTCCACCACCTCCCACTTCCATTTCCATTAACCCTCACCAGCCTGCGTCCACTAGATTAGTGAGACCGTTGGTTCATCTTTGGCACATTGAGATTTTGAGCAGGGAGTCCAGCCTACTACTCAGCTTTTGACCCTAGGCATGTCAAAAGAAGGCATTCGTCATGTTAAAGGACAGTCCTACTGATCAGTTGCCTTCTACTTTAGAGAAATGTGTGGATCGATAAGGTATTTTGAGGCTACTGAGTACAAAAGAATAAAAATACAAAGAAATCTACACTGAGCCATACCACATCTGTGCATAGGAGGTTTTAAAATTTTCTTTTTAATTGTAAAAGATCATTAACCTGTAAACCTATACTTGATTAAATTTCAAGAACAACCTCAGCAACGCAGCACTGGAGAGAGCCCTTAAAATCAGGGCCTCCCTGTGTCTATAGAAGTCATTTTAAGTTATTACCTTTGGGGCCCAGCATTTAAATATACACCACGTGATGATGCTAGTTAAGACTTGGCAAAGCCTCTTAACCAGCTACTACTGGATGCCATGTGATAAAGCAGTTCGAGCAGCTATTTGAACACTCTCCACATGTAGTTTGAAAGACTGGCTTTGAACTCCTTATGAGGGCTCTCTGTGAGTACAGTAGGAAATAGACAGTCACCAGGACTAGTTTTAGATTTAAGAGTAGGCACTGAATATGCCTACTTCCAGAGAGACCATTGACAATATCCAGTACCCACTGGAAAATAAAAGAAAATCATATCTGAGTTAATAAATTACCTCTCTCTGTACACCCTACTGTCAATCCCAGCTTTTGTCATTTAGGTGCTTTTAATTCATAGGGGTTTCTTTCAAAGTGTTAACTCCAGTTTAACTGTTTTTTATGGTGTCCAAGCAGAATCAGCCAATAACACCCTCCACCCCATTTAGCAGATAAGAAACCAAAGCTCAGACTTAAGACTTACCAAGAGCCACAGCAGATCGTATTGGGGTAAACCTTGCATTCTGTCTTAGAACCTCCCAATCAATTGCTAAGCTATGTTGACCTCCTCAAATACTAGCAGGAAAAAGACAGAGCACATAGCACCAACGTTCCTGCTCTCCCCTACGTTTAAATGTTAAAAGTCGGAGATTTTCATCTTAAGTGGTATTTACTTCACTTTACACTCTTACAGGAGCCCATAAACCCTGGCATAAACTACAAAATACAGCGAAATGATGGTGGAAGAATAAGGATAAAAAGCTAGGATGGGGAAACATCTAAGGAATGATTAGCCAGTAGGATGAAATTAAGAGAAAGAGAATAACTAATGGGGTGTGATGGGGCTAAGATGATGATAACAGGGTGGAGCTAAGACGATAATAACACGCTGGGAAATCGTTGAAGAGGCAATGAGAAGGGGGTGGATGAGATGTTTAGCAATAGAAATGGTCTTGTCGAAATGAGGGCAGAGTGCATTTACCCAGCTGTGAACAGTGTGATGAGAAAATATTAAGCTGAGTCATTTAAACAGTCTGAATAATAATTGTAATAAGAATAAAATAAGATAGATATAATATAATACGGGACAGTGGTCTCCAACTGCTCTATAAATGCTGAAAGCAGTTTAGCTATTTATTTTCAAAGCTGGAAACTAAATACCAAATAGCCAGTGGAGCTTTAAAACATTTTTCTCCTTGACACTTGTGCAACTAAGACACAATCTTTCACTGTGCTACTATTGACTTGTTCCATCTTAATGCACTTATAAAACTTTGGCATTTAAGCCACAACTTTCATCCAAGAAAGGAAAGCTCACTCTTCAAGGAGACTGGGTTTTCTTAGCGTCCAGATGTATTGAGTGCCCAAATTCCAGGCAAAATCTACTCTTCTAAGTTTATGTTACAAGATGGCAGGCAGATCAGATTTGAATGTGCACATATGCTTTTCTTTTTACGGTTTTGATTTTTGTTGATTTTCATTTATCACTGGTCTTTATCTAACCAAGCTGCTAGGAAGAATGTAGAAAAGTATTATGATTACATTACATTATAGGGTTTGGGGGTAGCAAGTAATGCATCCTATCCCTAATGCAACATTCTGTCTTTCTGAAAGAGCCCCGGAGGAGGATTTAGAGTTAAACCTGGGTTTTGATGAGACAAATAGAGGATACCTTAAAGCCTGAACTCTTTCAGCACGTTCAATTTATGGTCAGTAGCTTAGTGATGGGACTGTGAGGGACTCATGAGCTGAGACTCTAGTGTTTAAAAGAAAAGCACGTCTTACTACGGAACAGGATGTGTCATCAAGCAAATCTGACTGGTCATCAAACTTAAGATGAGATTGTATTATCACAAGGGGGTGGCATTAAGGAAAAGACTAAAAACCAGATTTCATCATGCCAAGAAGCTTAGTATATTTGCATTACTCTTGCACTGATATCAGTAATGTGGAAGGAAAAATCTGAGGGAAAAATTGAATTAGTATTTACCAAAATAAATTTTCTAGATGCTTGGCTAAAGCTGATATGAACTGTAGGGCTTAAAGGGAGGAAAGGAGTCTTTAGTTACCACAGGTTCATCTGTCAAAAGTTAAAGAGCCCAGAACCAGGGCCAAGATGCATGACCTGAATTTGATCACTACTAATTTCAATACCCTCAATACCAACACCCCCCAAAATCTGTAATCTTGGTGGATTTTCCAGAGGAGGGCAGGATCCTGTTTGTAGGGTTACCACAATATGGTGTTATCCCCTATTCTAGCTAATTTTTTTTAAAGACTTTGGATGTTAAAGTTTACTAATAGCTCTCTGATAATTTAGTGTTGGCAGGAAGGACAGACAAATGCTTTACAGGAGATATGATCCCATAGGCGTGAAAATTCATCTGTTTTATAATTGAGTAGCTAAACATGAGTAAGATATATCTTTATCTATCTATATAAATTCTCCATGATGCTTACTATTTTTTCCCCTTTAGAGCGTGTTTTACCCACAATCCCCCACCCCATTCAAGGTCAGTATGATTTTTATCGTTGTAGTTCTCTTGCTGGGTCATTCTCCATCACCTATAATGTGCAAAACACAAAAAGGGGGAAGCACCTTGACAAAATTCGCATACAAAAGGAATCATTTTTTTCTTTAAACCTTCAAAAAAAGGTCAATCGATTGCCCTCACACTAGTTGAAAGGCAGGTAACTGGTCTGTACCTGACCTAACTTCAAGTTGGTCACTAACTGGGGAGACAGTGCTAAACTCAGACAGCAATTTTTTGTTCTATTAATACATATTACAGGTAACTATGAACTCACATATTTGGAACACAGCCAGTTAAATTCTGTAGCTCACAAAAATATGAATCCTCTAACTGACCACCTTATACAATCCAAATCTGAAGTCATTTGTATTACTTGTAAAAATGAACTTATCTATTACCAAAGGTTGAACTCAGCCAGATTACAAGGACATTACCTTTTCTTAAAATCTTGGCCAATTTGGGGGCGTTTCCTTTTAAACATAACTATTTTAGAAAACACAAATAAGAAAACAAGGTAAACATTCCATATTCCTTTTCACAGAACTTTCTACACACTCAAATTAAATTTTGCCTTCTACATCACGTTTAGCTGCAAGTGCAGTGCAGCCCCGACCTTCTAGCTTAAGGGCATTTAAAGGCAAATTGGCAAATAAAATTAAAACAATAAAAAAACCTGAAATGAAACCAACCTACCATTGAAATTAAATTCCAGAAAAGTGATTTGCAAATAACACTCAAAGACTTGAGAAAAAATGGAAAGTAGGCCATGTGGAGCCTAGTGTGGAAAAAAATAAATCCAATTAAACAAGATTGTCGTATACACTCTAAAGGAAATGTGCTCAGAATTAAAGGTAGGAAGCTGCTGTTTTATAAGTTTGAAGAGGGATCATGTTTCATTAACACTTGTCCAAACTAAAAATTAGGCCAGAATTGGGTGTAGATATGGAGAGTGTCAATAATGCGATGTTTTGCATATGTATGTATTCACATATATGCAAACTTAATTATATTAGAAATGAGAATTGCAAGGTTTCAAGGATCAACTAGACAGCTTAATAAAAGAATTATTCTTAAATTTGAAGTAGGGACCAAACTATTTTTAGAAGAACTCTGTTGAATAAAATTCTTCCCTAAAACATTGATGAAACCTGTTTCTTATCCCAGTCACTAAAAATAAAACTGTTAAATGTGCCTGTTTTTTAGACTTGACAAGAAACTCAGTGTTCATGGAAAGCATCCCATTTTGAATTCCTGACATGCCACAGTCATTTTAAAACATTTATCTTCTACTGTTGCTGCAGAGATTGACACCATTTTATCATGTTGCCATCTTGCAAATATCTTGATGTGACAAACATGCACATACGCGTTTGTCCCAATGGGTAACATTTTCAAAGAGGTCATGCTCCATCCAAGATGGGCTTTATACAGTGTCACTATGACTCGAGGTATCCTTTGTGAGAGCAGTCCTACAGCCACAAAGTCAAATATTTTATCTGATCACTCTTTATAATATATATAACGTTGAACAAAATGAAGCCAGACACTGTTCACAAAGGACAGCTGTTTGATATTGAAAAACAGTTTGGACCAGGATGGAGCATGTGGGATTTTGTTGAACTTGTTATTTTCCCACAAACAGAACTGTTGATTGGAGAATGACCCTAGTTTGATTTTACATTGTAGATAGACTTTTGTAGATAACTTCCATAGATCCAATAGTTTTAGAGAATATAGTTTATCTGACTACTAATACTTAGGGCTTCTGCTCGTAGAAATTGAAAAGCTGTTCATGGAGACTTGGGGTAACAGGTGAGAGAGGTAGTTATAGGAAGTGCCCTCTTAAGTTTCCTGTTCCTTACAAGGACTTTTACTTTCTAGAATCAAATCGGTTTTCTTCTCTTCTTTCCAATCAAGATGGCAGCCCATGTGAAATACAGTTTCCTGTGGAAAAAAATACTAACATATGGGCTCCTTAACCCTTTTTATAGTGCCCCTTGTGTACCGAAATATCTAAGAAAAGATGACTGCCTCACTGTGGTCATAACTATAACACGAGACACCTTCATTTAATTAAATATTATATATTGTCATCATCTGTGTGCAATCCTACCTTTCCCTCCTAAAGTGTGAAGATGTCTATAAGCAGATGGTTGATGCAAATGGCTTGAAGGATTTTGAGCCAATTAATTTCCATAAGGTGTTTTGAAAGTAGGAGAAAGTCCCCAATCTCCTTTACTTTCCTCCCATCATAAAAAAAGGGAACTTTCCCTCCTACTTTCCAATAACAGAAACACATGTCTAATTTCAGCTGCTTCATTGTTAATATCTCTCATTGGAGGGTCTCCCCTCCTACCCCCTCTCTACATGGCTCATCAAGGTGACTGGAGATAAACAGCAGAGTTGCAGCAGGAAAGCAGTCCTAAACCTCTTCAAGCTGTGATTTAAAAAAAAACAAGGCTCAGTAAATCCAATGTGTTTCCCTTGGGTTTCCTTCATCACATTGCTTGATTTTCTGCAGTGATAATAATAATACTGGAATTACACCAAAGGATAATTTGTATTGTCTGCGGCCAATCAGAAATTTTCAAATTTCCTTTCCTCTTATGCCAAAAACAAAACAAAACAAAAAAATCAGGGTGCTTCCCTGCTCCTTAATTTAAAAAATAAATAAATAAATAAATAGATAGATAGATAAATAAATTTAAAAAAATAGTGTGCCATTTTTGATCTGTTTCTGATAGGTGTTTTTTTCCATTAATTTTAATTTAGGTTTATTTATTCTGAAATGAGGCCTGAATTGCATATATTTGCATAACTACCCATGACTACATCGCTGCAGAAAATCCACTGAATTGTAAAATGGGGAAAGAGCCAGCTCTAAATGTCTGAGGGAACTTTTCTCACTTTGTTAGTCTCAAATCATTTCCTGAGGGCTCTGAATACTGAGAATCGGGTAACATCGCTCCCGTCTCCTCCCCATACACAGCCCCTCATGATGGACGTGCACCAGAGATGCTCTCACATTTAGAAGGACTACAGGTGCAGAATGAGGTGATGAAACCAGCCTCAGGAAGTAAAAATAAAGGGAAAGAAGAGAAAAGGACAAGAACAAACCACCGTTGTGTGTTTATCACCCTCAAGAGAAGAATTCCCTCGAGCTCAAGGCTCTCTGGCCACAATTACTGCCACTTAAAAAAAAAAATTAATAACCCTGGAATCTGTCTACCCTGTTTGCCTCCCATCTGATTATTTATTCCAAGTGAACAGCCTTTCCATTCACTAACCCCGTGTGGCTAGTAGGTTTGGGAAATGTTTGAGATTATCTTCCAGGTTCAGGCACTGCACTGGGTTTGTTCACAGCTGCTTGCCATTCCGTTCCTGTTTTTCCATTGATAAAACACATTGTGCATGGCTGGGTTTGCATGATTAATACAGCTGTCTAAAGCTCACTCTGAAAACAAAACACGCCCCACAATTAAAGTTAAAAAAAAATTAATACCCACAAACAAACCAGGCTTGCAGAAATCTGCACTCCTCCTGGCCTGCTTCCTTCCACGGGGAGACTGGTGTTGCTATGGGTGGGCCTGGCATCTGAACAGCCAGATTCTATCTCTAGAAAGAGGAGGAGATGTACCTGCCCTCAGCCGGCACTCCCAGGAATGGGTTCTCAAATCAGACTCCACTGGCAAGGAAGGAAAACAGGGAGAAAAATCCTACAAAGATCCCATGCTGTGAGGGTGGCTGGACTATCCCTACAGCTTCATTTATTTTCTGTAGGATATTATCCCAGGGATCAATGAGAGAATGCTTCTTTTCAGCCCCTTATTATAATGGCAGTTTTACCTTAACTAATAAGAATGGTAATATTAATAATAATAATAATAATAGCTAACATAGATAATGGGCTTCTCATGTAATAGAGTTCTAAGGGCTTTTGCATGTATTAATCCAACACCCCTAGGAAACTTAACATGCACCTTCTCCTACACTTTTAATCATCAAAGTACACCCAAATTCCAATCTACTCCTTGCTGCACTCAGGTACATATATAAATCTATAGTACATTATAAATAACCATTATGTATGCATTCATGTTCATTAGATATGTATTAGATACACCTGTCTAATGAATTTTAAACACTCATCTAATTTATTTTATGTATTATAATGCTTATGTAATACAGTTGCCTTACAATCCATACACTTTTACAAAGTCCATTTCCAGACCCACTCAACACACAGAGTTGTATGCCCAACTCACGCAGAGATTTGAAAGCATCCATCTTTAAAAAATATGAGCAGAGCTGTCTGGCATCAGAACATCTAATTTCACACACTTATTCAGGCTGATTTACATACACACCTCTATTAATCATGGATAATTACTAGCATTGTTCTCTTTAATTCAGTTTTTCCAACTGTGAAATGGGAAAGAAATTATATTTTTCATGCCTACAAGCTCAAAGTGGTGTTTTAAATAATATGTAAAATAGAGCTTCAATTTCCTAGAAAGAAAGCATATTGAATGCAAAATGATCATATTCAGATACACATATGTCTTATAATTTTTAAAGATGTACTTATAGTTAAAGATGTACTTGTATCATGTATCATGTTGCCTGGATATTAGTTAGATAAAAGTTCAGTTTGGCTTCATTATAGTTTGACGTATTTTGGATTCTAGGGATGTCTGAAATGCCCACACTGCTAACAAGTTTAAATAGAGAAGTATCCCAAGGTCAGATAAAGAAGACTTTTCATTATTTTTCACCACCTCATAATACTACACTTAAGAGGAGCCGCCAGCTGCACAGTTCCCTACTGTGTGACACACACTCATACACTCATGCACTTGCTGTGGATGCCCATATGCACATTGCCACCTGTCAGACTAATCCATAATGATCAATCTAAAGAACCTGCCCTTTTTTTCTGCTCAAAGGTGTAAAGCATGTCCTAGGAAAGGCTTCAGTGTTTAAGTACATTTCTCCTTTCCCACTAGGTGATGGAAACAAGGGTCTTGTTTTTTTTAATAGAACTTAGGTAGCCACGTCAACACAAATTTACAGCAGAATCATGGGCCGTGATTAATACAATGAAGATGATTAAGAGTTGACATGAATACCTGACAACCACCCTCTGACTCCTTTAATGGGAACAGGAGTCTGACTTCCTCCCGGTCTATCCCAAGTGGGATAGTTGTGCCAATACTTCACCTAGAATCAATACTTCACCAGCCAATCCAACGATTTAGACCCAACTGTAATAGGTAGCCCAAACCACTGATTTAGACCCAGTTGTAACAAGCACTTCTCTCTGTTGAATCCACTTCTGTGTTTTGCTCTTTCACCTTTTCATTCTTCCTTCTGTCCTGTTTCCTAAACGGTTCTTGTTCTCTCCCTGTTAAAATTTTCTGGCAAGTATAATTCTGAAATTTATTCACGCTCTTATTTAAATGTCCAACAGAAGCTTGGACGTGTTACCTCTCTCAGAATTTACATTTAGCTTCAAGCTAAATGGCTAAAAATCCTACCGTGTCAATTTAAAGGAAGGAGAATTTTTAGCCCTGGGACTCTTTTCTGAGGCCTTTTCTTATTTTCCTAGTCTGGATCTGCCTACATCAGTCAGCCTTTCCTGGTGATCTCCCTGTATTTATGCCTTGCTGTGCTATTTAGATTTCTAGAGCCAGCAGGGACTTGAAGATGAATATTTTTTAAAAATCCAAGCTCCCACTAAATTTTAATTTGATGGAAATATTTCTCTTCTATGAGCTTTATGAGAAAAAAAAATCTTTCAAAGTAACAATTACATTTTAGGATTAAGTTTGAGTAATTGACAGTCTTGTCTTTTTAATTAAAAGGAAGAAAGCCGCCTAAAAAGAGCTCAGTGAGATTTGCAGCAGAAAATGTTAGCATGCTGCCCCAAAGGGTGAGAAGACCAGGATCTTGAATGGACAGAAAATGCTGATGCAGGTCCCTCTGGTCTTTAGAGAGCTCGCCTCGGTGTTTGCCAGAGTGTGACATTTAGCAGAAGGTAGCAATGTGCTGTGAGGAGTGTTGCTGGGTGTAGCCAGGAAGGAGGTCCTTTCACTGGAAGCTTCGCTCTAGGTTCAGAGACATGATACAGATCAAGAGTCTTTAAAGGAAGTGGCACTACTTAAGAGTTAAAAAAGAAAGAATACATATTCTTCCAAGAATTCAATCATCAACGTAGTATAGCCCTGCAAAAGTATAATCTTTAATTTTCGTCTGCCCCATGGCTTCCTCTTTCCTTTTCCCCTGAAATTCTTATTTCTATTATCTGTATTTCTTGATCTTCTTTTTCTCTACATTTTACACCATATTCACCTTGCATTATGCATACATTCTCTTTTTGACATCCTTCAAATAAAACCATAGAAAAAGTTCTGATGTTGTTAACATTCACTTCTAAACACTGGTTACCAGCCATGCAAGCACCACAAAGCCATTATCCCATCTATCTGGGGGAAACATCTCCTTCTGAAGAGGCAAGATACAAATTAACCTTAGTAACAACTTCTCTTATATAGTCACTCCGTCCCCACAATGTTCTTTCATCATCACAAGTCATTTGTAGGTATTAAATTAAACAAGCACTTCCATAGGGGAAAAAAATCAGCTTAAGGCGTCCCACCTTACATCTCCCCTTGTATACTGTGGTGAAGAAACACACCTGCCAAGTCAGAATACAGCATGACATAATGAGTTTGGAATTCCAACTTAAGGTGTTCATTTGTACACAGATATATGGTGGGAGTAGGCAGACCACTCACTAGGACTCCACTGAGAATTGTCAGCTATAGCCACCACAAATCAGTAGGGGGAGAGAGACCTTACAAGTCATTTATCATGCTTCCTAATTGGACCCTGGGGAGTCAAGCACTGCCATAGTTTACTGCACTATTTTACTCATCACAATGCTGATTGTAAAAGAAAATGCTTCCGACATCTCTGTAACACATGTGTACGTTTCAATACCTAGACATTACCATTAACAGAGTATCTTTGCTATAAATCACAGCTATCAGTCCATTCTACTTTATCTGCCCCATACTCACAAGGGAGATTCTGCTTCAACCACTCACCTTCCAAACCTTGCAGTTCCGGTATGACTTTTAACTGCCTAAGAGGATATTGTTTGGGGCAACAGTAGCATCTTGTGCTTTCAAAAGATTTAAAAAAACCAGTAAGAGATAACTGTGCCTCGGCTGAGCACCCATTCTGTGCATTATCCCATCCTCTTTAGCCCGCACGGCACCAAGCATCCCCAGCCATGTTCTATGTTGGAAAGTTTCTTGGCCATTCTAAAGTGCTTTCTCAATTGTCCATGTGAATGTTTGGAGGGCAGAAGCAACTAAGAAAAAAAGGAAAGAAAGAAGGAAAAGCAGTAGCTTGCACTTCTCTTTGTTGAATCGCAAGTTAGAGAGTAACTTGGGAGATTTGTTCTATTTTCTTCCCTGGAGTTCCTGAACACAGGTAAGTTCATTGTTGAAAGCTGCTTTGTGTTGCAGTGCTGAAAAAGATGGCATGCTCTCATCCATTGGAGTTTGGTCTTCCCTAAGGATCAGCCCTCCCATTCTATCATTAAATGAATAGTGTCACGTGTTCTGCATTTAGATGACTCTCCACTTGCTTTTGCATTGTAAAGTTCCTTTTAGAGTCCATGTTTTCTTTTTCTCTGATTTCTAACCATGAGGAACACAAGAAATAAACTTCATTCTCAATGGGCAGTGCACACTAGTTTCTGGCCCAGATGAAGTTTATTTAACAATACACGATATTTTGATTACACTATTCATTCCCTCAAAAAAAAAAAAAAAGTACTATCCTAGTACTTTTTATGTGCCAAGGTCTCAACTGGATCTTGGGAAACACTGTGAAGAGCAAGCCAGACACGGCCTCAGCACTAATAGAGCTTAGAGACCAGACGGGGCAGTAGATGATGAACTAAGCAATCACAGGAAACTTTGCTAAGTTGAGGAAACCTGTGTGGTATATGGGGAGCACAGAACAGGGGCACCTTAGCTAACCTGGACTGGTCAGAGAGGCTTCCAGGTGAAAGTGAAGTTCAAAATTAAGGCAGAAAGGAGAGAAGGGAGAGAATAGCAGAGCATCCCAGGAATGCAGAGGTCTGGAATCCAGAGAGAGCTGAACAATATGGTCTAATGAATTTTTAAAATCTGAAAAAAAAATACATTTTTCCCTAATAGTTTCTTACTTTTCCTTGTTTGTATCTGGCCTGTTTAAAAAGAAAAGTGATCAACCAGTGGAGTTAAAAGAGAGGAGATGGGCGTTTCTGCCCCGGTTACACATTTAACACAAGAAAGAGCACCCGTCAGCCTGATTGTACGGATATGTACAGATAGTGTATACTGTATGGTAGGTGGTGTTATAGAGGTGAGTTTTCTGGAGGATGCTGAGAGCCTATAATCTAGCAGAACATCTAGAGAAAACTTTCAGCCTCTCAACAAGGAGGTTTGATAGTAGGTTTTTATTTTAGTTGTAGGAACTGTCAGGTCATATGCAGCCATTTGCGTTTTCCAGGAGCTGCTCTAGAACCTGGCGATGATGCTATGTTTGGAGTCGGTGACACAGCAGGAATGACAGATAAATTACTGAGGCGTCCTGGCGCTCCAAGTAGTACAGTCACTGCGAAGGGCCCAAAGCAGAACCAAGAACCGCCTTCACCAAGTTCTGCCCTGCGGCGGTCAGTGCCGCAGACGTTTTTTTTTTTTTTTTTTTTTTTGTGGTACGCGGGCCTCCCCCTGCCGTGGCCTCTCCTGCGGAGGTCAGTGCCGCAGACGTTTTTTTTTTTTTTTTTTTTTTGTGGTATGCGGGCCTCCCCCTGCCGTGGCCTCTCCCGTTGCGGAGCACAGGCTCCGGACGCGC
>NC_041214.2:98461527-98475131 GCF_002837175.3 Physeter macrocephalus
CCGCTCCGCGGCATGTGGGATCCTCCCAGACCGGGGCGCGAGCCCGGTTCCCCTGCATCGGCAGGCGGACGCGCAACCACTGCGCCACCAGGGAAGCCCAAACCTGTACTTTTTAAATCCTTTTTTAGCAAGTTAAATACATGAAGGCACAAAAGACTTCAAATATACATAAAATGTATATTTTTAAACACGGAAGATATAATCTACTTTGCCCCAACAATAAGTAGATCCGGAGCTGGGAGATAGCTCTTTATGAAATGGGATGACTGTTCTTTAATTCCATCGAGGGGCAAAGGCCAAGATTTTACTCACAGGTGCAATGGGCGTGTTCCAGGCACAAGGGCAGAAGCACTTGTTTCTTCTTTAAGACAGAAGGTGCACGTCTGGCCCTAATACCTTACTGATAGCTGATTCAAACAAATTTGCTTCTGGAGTTTTTCTATCTTATGCATATTTTCAGGTGGAGTGGCCCAGGGAAACTCCTTTATTAAACTTAGCCCATTGGGCATTCTCTAACATTTTAATTCACTGATTATTAAAAATTAAACCTCTCAGGCTAAATAAGAAATCTGCAGGATTTGAGAAGGCTGACTTTGCTGTAAGAGACTTAATGAAACCCTCTCTTTATGTCAGGAGTGCTTAGTGAGTCTGCACTCTCTGGAACCATCCATATCACAACTGAGCAGAGCCCGTAGCAGTTAAAGTTAATTTGTGCATCTCTACTCACTCTACAGGGCAATTACTTCAAGCGTGCAGTCAGAAGGACCTCATAAACCCATATATTACATTTCTTATTGCATTGTCACTTCATGCTGTAAAGACGATGTTCCTTATAGAAGTCAGACCTCACCTATCTTAGCTTCTCTTTAGTTTTACTGTATGATACTAGCCAACTAAAAAGTGGAGGAAAACATTCATTTTCTTTGTAATGATGTCAACCCAAAGCTAAAGAATCAGAAATTGATTATTTTCTTTTTCCCAGATTTAGAGGTTTTTTTAAAAAATGCATCGATTTGTTTTTATAAATAGTTTTCCATTCTGATAATAAATGTTATGCATTCTCATTATGGAAGAATATGAAAATATATGAAACTATAAAGAAGAAAATAAAGATTATATATAATCTCTCTCCCCAGAGATAGCACCATTAATAATGATATAAACAAATGTTTCATCTGAATGTTTGAGCTGTCAGTGTACTATGAACTATTCAGGTTAAAACACCTAACCCGTTCTCCTTTTCCTGCCCTCTCTGAGGCTGGGCCTGTTCCTGTGACTTGCTCAAGGTCACAGCAGAGGCAGGTCCAGGAGCAGTGTTCCTGCCCCCAAGCCAGTGCTCTCTCCACAGGGACAAGCACTCTCTCAACTCTTCCAGGTCCTAAGTCAAACCTGACTCATTTTACAAGAGATTTCCCCTGTGTCACCTCCAGGATTTCCAGTAAGAGTCGTCCTTTCAGATGTGGGTCCTCCTACGCTCTCTCTCTAAATTGGGGTATTAATACAAATTTGTCTTTTTTTAATGAAATGACCTTTTATTGTAAAAATATTTTCTCCAATTCTCTTTAGTATAGAATGTTTAGTTAGTAGAGGGTTGGTTCACTAATTGGTGAGAATAAGGAATGAGTCTCAATTATTTTATCATATAATGAGAAATTATGTCAGCATTAGTTTTGATTTGGATTTACTCATTCATTCACCACGGAGCTCTCACCGTATGTCTAGGGTGGCAAAAAACTTGGTAAATCATTCATGTCTCTGACTCACTCCAAAACAGCATCAAACATCTGAAGTCTATTCCTGGTCACAGTCAACTCTAAGAGGAAAAGCCCCTAGGAGCATTTGAAAGTAAAGTGTAGGATTCCTTTCTGACCCAAATCTAGCTAAGGGGGAGGCCAACTTCCCTTCGCAAATATTGATGACATGTTAAGAATTTTTAGTTTTCCCTGCCAGTTTGATGTATTTTCCTAGTAGTCAGGGTAATGATCAACCTATGAAATAACTAAGAAAACAGGAATAATCTTAAATGTTGAGGCTTAGAACTATTTCTGTATTTTGGCTTTTCCCCTGAACTAGACGCAGAATGATTACTGTGATTCTCAGAGAACATTACTCTAGAAATACTAGGCATTACAGTTTATAAAACGTGAATATAGTAAAAGAGAAAATTTAGAACTCTAACAATCCAAATAGAAATCATAGGCATATCTTTTTCCTATGTAAAAAGGAAAATAATAATAATACTTGTAAGTAGAAGTGCTAATCCCTAAAGCCTCCAAGTAGAGCAGAGAAACCATTGAGAAAGAAATTAACAACTTTCAGAGTGTGGCTTTGAAAATCGAATTAATAAAAATGTCCCCCTTTTAAGCTACTATAATGAAAATAGGTTTTATTTTTCAAAACCTTGACAAAAAAAAAAAAGAGCACAAAAAATCATAAATTCCCATGGAGGACACGTAACAAATGTTATGCTTCAGGTCCTCAGCATCAGTGAGGGAAGAAGAAGCATCACGTCGAATATTCTTATACATTACTTTCATTAAATTTCTTAATGATTTTAACTCTGTCCCTCTCTTACTTTTCCCAGGCAACTGGAGGATAAAATCTGTGTTGAATTTGGACCCTCCGTCTCCCCTGAACATACACTCTTATTAATTCTGACCCAGAAAAAAAGTGCAATTAGTTATTTTAAGTCCTTTAACATGTCATTTTCAAAACCTGGGACATATCAGAAGATTGGCCTCATAGAAAGAGTTGTGCCATATGCAACAGAGAATGTCTCCTTGCTCCAATGGCTGTGGTGTATTGAAAAGTGAGCCGTTTACGTTCAAGTAAATACCCTGGAATTAGAACAATTGCACAAACAGTTTAAACCGCTAAACTCTACATATCCTACCTGTGAATTAGAATGAATGCTTATAAGCATAGGATTAGAGATGAGTTGTCAAGAGTCAAAGTACTGAAAATCAATTCTTCTCCTCATGGATTCGTTGTACCCTCACCTCCTCTCCCAGATAAAATTCAAAGAAGGCAAAATGCCAAAACAGCTCATAAATATAGATATGGAAATTTCCTCAGGTACTAAGGGAGTTACACAACTGTAAACTCTAGAGCTTCCAGTGAAGCATCCCTCACCTTCACAACACTCACTCTAATTACAGAGAGAGAGAGAGAGAGAGAGAGAGAGAGAGAGAGACCTAATTATACCACATAATGGCAGATGAGAGGAAAGACTAAATCTTCTGGCCTTTGAACAAAAGACCATCTTGGGTTTTTATTTTCTAAGGTTTAAATTTCATGAGTTCTTAAATAAAGCTTAGCCTTCCAGAAAATTTTCTACCTGCCAGGGATTTGGGGACTAATGAAAGGACCTCCCAGCCCCATATGGTTCTTTAAATGACTGTGAATTCCCAACAATCATTTTGCCTTTGTGTTAAGGCATAGTGGTTTCAAAGAATAAAATTTCCCCCTACCTAGAATCTTAGGGAGGGCAGCTCTTAAGGTATTGATTGATTAATTCATTCACTCAGTCACTCATTCATTTATGTACTCAGACACTTATTCAGCAAATCTATTGAACATATACTCTGTGCTAGAGAAATAGTGAGCTGAGGCTACAGTAGGAAGGACATTGGAAGACATTGTCTATGCCAATGAGAAAAGCCCAGTCAGCTCTTTCTGATGCTGCACGTTTGTATAACACGGCTGGTTGTACAGAATCTGAAAGTCAAAAGTCAAAGACAGATTAGCATAAATAAATTTGTCAAGGCACTTGCTTTTTCTAGTATTAAATTATTTTTCCTATTGCCTCCTTGTACGCCTTCATCAGGAGCTGAGATCTAAGCATATGACAATAATGCTTCCACAGAAGTCTAGAACTGTCTCTGTACTAGAACCCCCCAAAATATTGTCCATTGTATTGCTGCAGTAGATTTATCTTTTTATTTTATTATTTAGACTGGCACTGCCATGCTTACTTTTTAAGTGTATTTGCTAAAGCAAGATCAACGTGTGGAGAGAAGTTTTCGAGAGGCATAAAAATGGTAGGTTTCAGGTATATTCTAATGGGTATGTACAGGGAATCCCTACAGAATTGGTATCCCTGGCAAGGTAATTTTACTCAAGAACCTGAGCTCGCCTTCACATTGGAAAAGAAAGAATAATTGTCAGTTGTTAGGGACCAAAAAAAATTTTTTTTCTTGCCTAGAATAGGAAAGACTCCTTTTTGCAAATAACATTTCATGCCTGCTCTGAAAAAAAAAAATAATTTTTTTCTCACTACTGCCACCTCGTGGACAAAGGTGATTTACTTTAGACGGCGCAAAGGAATATGTCTTAGTATTACCACAAGATGGCAGCATACAACCAAGTTTACAAAGAGCCTCGCTCAAAAAAATCCGGGGTTTTGCTCCTCAAAAGAGAATGTTCTATTCCAACAGAAGAGGATGAGTAGGAAATAATTGTACAAAATAAGCACTCTGTTCCCTTTTTCCAAGTACAAATGGAATTCCAAGTGTTAAAATCATTAGTATTTCACAAACTCGTTCATTTATTGCAATAGGGAAGACTTCCTAAAATTTAACCGGTAAGCTAGTTTGCCTTTTAAAGATATTTTAAACAAGTGTGTATTTTTATCTGAATTTTTGTGACATTTTCTTCATAGAGTGTAGTATTTGAGCAATGTTTTAAAATTCTTTTGTTGAACTCTTTTTAATTGATGGTAAGCTAGTTTGCCTGCCTTTTAAAGATATTTTAAACAAGTGTGTATTTTTATCTGAATTTTTGTGACATTTTCTTCATAGAGTGTAGTATTTGAGCAATGTTTTAAAATTCTTTTGTTGAACTCTTTTTAATTGATTAGTAGGGGAGTGTCTATTCCCTAAGAAATCCATTTAGGACATATAAACTTTTGCCCAAGCCTGTGCCAGTGACTGGTTAACCCATTGCTAGTTTTCTCCTGACCAAACTGCAGCCTAATCAGCCTGCTTCCCTATCACTTCAGTGTGCTAGCATCTTGTTTTGTTCATCCATAGTGTTGCAGATTTTTAAAAAGAAATTTTTTTTGAAACTGTACTGCTATGGCTTACTTTTAAGATCTGTTGTTCTCTTCTTCCGCCAAACTTTAACTGACAATCTTTCCTAGAAGGGATTTTTACCATAAACCTGACAACAACAACTCTTATTTATTGAGCATTTACTATGTGTCTGGCAGCATTCTAAGCATAGCATGATAATTAATTTAACCGATAGAATAAATTTATAAGAAGCATTTAATTAAACTTATTTTACAGTTGATGAAACTGAGGCAAAGAGAAATGAAGTGATAATTTATAGCTTAAGCAGAACTATTGGTTTCCCTGCCTGCCCTGGTTCCTGAACAATTGCTTGGAATTATTCCACGAGGCCTAGGATGGAGCAGGGAAAAACAAGTGTTCTTTACATGAAGATGACTCCATCACGGATCTAAGCCCCTTTGGGTGAAGAGCATCACTTTGTGACCTTGAGAGGTCCTTCTAAATTCTAAAGAATGATAAACCAAAAGGCTTGACCAAAGAAAGAATTTGTACTTTGCACAGAGCAGAGTCAAACTTTCCCCAGTCAATATTGAATCATTTAAATGTCCCAGTGATAACCCTAGAGTTATATAGGCTATGCTTACTCAGCTTTGCTGTCGTAAAAATCCTAGAGGAGTATAGTGAATAATGTTCAGAGTTCTGGCTGGAGAACTGGGAGCCCTGAACTTCAGTCTCAGCTCTGCCTCTTGCTGTTTGTGTCACCTTGGAGAACTGATTAGCCTCTCTGGGCCTCAGTTTCCTCATATCATGATAAGCAATTCTCTACAGTGCCTTTTCCACAAATTTTAAGGTGATATGCTGATTTCAAAGAAAAGTGGTGAGATCAGGTATTATGAAAGAAAACAGGTGTCAGCGTGTTTAATATACGATTGAAACGTTAGTGGTCCGGTGATCAGTGTGGTCGACAGGTGGAGACTCGTGTTTTATATATTGATAGAATCTTGCTTCACTTCTAAGATGAGAGAGACATCAGTTGCTGGCTTCTGCTAGGAGAGGAGCAGAAATCTTGCTCCAAGCTTCTGAATGGACTTCCATCCTGCTACAAGTAATGGACTAACTCTTCAAGGATAGAAGGGCAGGTGCTGATGGTCTTGAGTGTCTTCGGAAGTGCACTGGCGATCGTGGTATAAAAGAACATTCACATGGGGCTCCCCACCAGCCCCCACTCCACATCTGACCAGTTTAGGGAAACTGTCCTTAGATGCAGACACAATCCAGCGGATACTAGTTTTGCTAACCCTGAATTGTGGCCAAACATTTTCGAGACTTCAGACACTAGGATAATTGTGCCCTTCTTATTGGCATCATAAGAATGCTGGAAAACACCGTGCTGTTTGAGAGCTTCTCTTTGTGGTCTCCTTTGGACGGGCAAATGGAAAACCGGGGAGGGAGAGGCTTAGTAGATTGCTCTGAACCTCAGAAACTTTGCAGACCTGATTCTGAAGATCTGACCCCTTTGTGCTAAATCAGAGAATAAAGAGTTGAGCTACTCAGATTCTCTGTTGTCTTAACAGAGTCTCAGATCCTCTGTTAGGAGGATGCCTGGCATACCTTTATTTTTCTCATGCTTCAGTGATTCTGCCCGTTCTGTTTTGGCCCGTTTTGCACTCAGAGTGCCGTCATGCATTTGCTGCGCTAAACAGGGAACAGTAACAGACTCAGCCTCTGGTTCCATGGAACTCAAAGTTCACTAGTGAAGATAAGCATTAATCAAAACCTCAGACAAATGCATTTGAAATTAAAACTGAGATGAGTGTTATGAAGGAGAACAGAGCTTATACCAAAGGGACATAATTTTACCAAGGAGTCAAAGGAAGACATCTCTGTGGAATTTGTAACTGAATTTTGAATGACAAGTGGGATTCCTAGTAGAGATATCATTAGGCCATAGGCTCCACAGCAGAGAAAACATGGTACCATGGAGCATCAAGACGGCTTGTGGGTTGTAATGCAGAGATGATAAACATGGATGAGACTGGAGGGGTGAAAGGGCAGAGCCATGGATGCCAGGCTAGGGATGTTAGCCTTTATCCTGGAAGCCATAAGAAAGCATAAACAAGTTTCAAGCAGTACAATGAGGAGACTGGATGTCCAAATCAAAAGCTTCTCTTTGGCTTGAGAGTCCAAGTCACTTAGTGAAACCATGCCATTCAGGGATGCAGGGCTACATGCTGATCTTCAAAGAGAAGAAAATCCCTATCCAACAGCCATGGTTTGGGCTCCTATATCTGAGCAGTCATTCAGCTGGTCCTGAGATTCAAAGTATCCTGTGGAAATTTTCCATATTTACTCCTAAAGATCTAAGTACTGTGGTTTAATTGATAAGGATACTTAAAAGGGAATGCAAGTATTTGACCTATAGAAGCTCTTCCAACCCTGAGATTTATTTATACACTTGACAAACATTTATTGAATACCTGCTGCATGCCGGGCTCTTATCTAGGCCCCAGGGATACAATGGTTGACAAGACATGCACTGTTGCTGCCTTCATGGCACGTATGTTCTAAGAGAGGAGATAAACTCTGAACAAGCAAGTAACTAAGTGTATGACATGATGCCAAGTAGTGATCGGTGCTCTTAATATTAGTAAATCAGGGTAAAATAATAGGAAGTAACAGAGGATACCATTTCTGAGAAGGTGATGAGAGAAATCCTCCCTGAGTTGTTTACATTTCAGCAGAAATCTGAATGAAGTGACTGAGTAGCCCAGGCAGAGGTCTGGGGAGGAACACTCCAAGCAGATGAAACAAGCAAGTGCAAAGTTTTGAAAGTTGGAATGGCTTTAGTGTATTAGAAGAAAAGGAAGAAAGGCAATTGGCTTGAGTAAAGCAAACCAGGAGCAAAATCGTAGAATGGGATCGGGGGCCAGACACATCCTATCATTCCCCTAAATTGCAGTCAAGTGTACTTTTACATGCCATACTCAGAGTTCTTGTACTTGTCTGAGCACATCACATGTTACATCAAGCATTCGTAGTTGCAAATTGTTTTTGCCACCTCCCACTGCACAACATTTGTTCCAACAAAACAGTCTCTTTCCATGTGCCTTTCTCTCCATCTCTACCCATATATGTTCCTCTGAGAGTGTTCTTCCCATCCTTCCTTTCATGCTCCTTTCAGTGGAGAGTACCAGACTACCTTTGTGCTTATTCTCAATTGATACAGAACTTTTTACCTGTTTTTGTTTTGCTAAATGTTTCCTTTTTAGAAATTGGCACCACCGTGCACTTCAAGCAAAAAGGTATGGTTCTTATTTCTGATTACCTTCTGTATGTTAAAATTAAGATTCTACAGCAATACATTGGGGCCTTATACACTTTATTTCATTTCAATAATCTGTGATAATAATTTCCATAACACATTTGCTACTATTTTTCCCAAATTGTGAACTTTCTCATTTGCAAAAAAACAGCCCCTGATCCAACCCATGACCCCAATATTGCTTTTGACAGCTATTCATTTTTAAATCTCTGGAAATGAGCAAGTTATTCCCCCTCCCACTTTCCTTAAGTGCCCATGGTTAATTCTTGCAGAGCTGCACATTGGGAAATATTCACTGCCCAATGACAGGGCCTTCAGAAGAGACAGAGAGTCTACTTTACCATCCCTTGTTGGCTGTTCAAGTAGATATATTGCTAAAGGAGATAGAGCAGTGTCTCCTAAAATGAAGCACTTGAGCATTTAATATCCCCTCCTGCCTGAGCGTTCTCCCAGGTTTTCATATACCCTCACCCTGCTATGCTATACCCGAGCTGCAGGGATATCCCAGGATTTTGTGCCCTCCAACTGCCCCACAGAACTTCGTCAGCCATGTGGCATATAAGCTATATACTTTCCCCTACAAAGACAGTGCAATCAGTTCAAAGCTTCAGGATATGGACCCTAAGATTCAAACAATTTGCCAATTCTGAGGTGTCATCTTCACAAAACCAACAGAAATCCCTAACAGTGTCTGTCCCCAGACCAGAGTCATGGAAAAGTCTGTTTTGCAGACACCACCCTCCATAAATCTTCATGGCCACCCACTTGGATTGGTAATTGTCTCCTATGAAGATGTCTTCTTCTCTGAGTTTCAAAGGGGATGAGACTACCAAGATCATTCTCAATAGTGAGAACCTATTCTTGTGGTACTTAGAGCCTACCAGTGAAGAGCCTCAGAGATTGTGGACACTTTGTTGGTTACACCCAGGAAAGGGCCAACACCTTGTTTGTGACCAGTGCTAGCAAGTCCTCACAGAATGCAGCAGGGAAGAGGTGACCAAAAATATGTACATAGGACCAAGATTATTTGGGGCAAGAAGTATAAACTACCATTCTCTTCAGCCCTTCTTCCCTCTCCAATGCCATGATTATCAATTACGTTTGAATCTTAAGTAGCTGGTGTTAGTAGAACATAGTGATACCACAGAGCTTTGGTGTGGAGGGGAAAATAGGGCATAGGATTTTTTTTTCTCAAAGACCAACGAGAAAAATTCCTCGTGTCATTCAAAGAAATTCTAAGTAATGACCTAAAATTTCAAAATTTTGCAAGTCAAAATATTTGATGCTGTTTTTTTTTTTTTTTTGCGATACGCGGGCCGCTCACTTGTTGTGGCCTCTCCATTTGCGGGGCACAGGCTCCGGACGCGCAGGCTCAGCGGCCATGGCTCACGGGCCCAGCCGCTCCGCGGCATGTGGGATCTTCCCGGACCGGGGCACGAACCCGTGTCTCCTGCATCGGCAGGCGGACTCTCAACCACTGCGCCACCAGGGAAGCCCTGATGCTGTTTTGATGGAAAAAATATGATAATCCAACTTCACTGTGAGAATACTTCAGCCTTACCCAAGACTCACTTTATAGAAAGAGGAGCTAATGCGTAAAGAATTATGGAGAAGGAACCCAAATTTAATTCTAAGACACATGGGTCAAAGAAAATATCAACATATCCCCTCTTCCAATCTGCTCCAGCCTGGAAATTATAGGCTGTCATCTCCAGTGGATTCATTCACGCAGAGAAAGCTGTACTGGCGGAAAGTGGAAAGCAGGTGGCGCCAAAGTCAGTCTTTTTCCCTTTAAACATGGCTCCCAGGACACTGAGGGGGGCCTCGGTCTGGGCATCTAGATAGTGAGACATTTAGGAGATTATTTTTCCTCCTTTGCTTAACAATTGTTTTGTATATCGTTTATATTTTTGTTTTATTTTTAGTCACTCAGTCAATCCTTAGTAATTCTAAGAAGAATTCAAACTTAAACTCATCTGGCCCTTCTTCTTTTCTTGTATGGCTGAACTATGTACAGGAATAAAATTATAAATGACCTGGATACCTTAGTGGCTGGAAGGAATGCCCAGTGATCACTGAGGGTGTGGTTAATGATTATTTTGAATAAATCTGGTCCCAAATCCTGGAAAAGAGCTCAAAGTATTCAGGAGAAGCAACAGAAATGTTGGCCACATTGAATCACAAAGTGTCCCCAAGCACACGCTCTCTAAAGCAGGTGCTGAAAAATCACCTTGTCCTTTCATTGAGATTTTACTGAAAGACAAATCAGTTGGTTTAGCATCCTGCATCAGATTTGTAGGGTAAAGACTTGCCCCCAAATTCTCAGATCCCGAAATTTCAGGATGTTTTATCAATCTTGCCCTTAATCACAAATTCCCTTTGATAAGCATTGTCATGGCAACGTGTGGTCCGGCTTCGACCCTGATACAGAGTCTCACCTATCATCCTGTCCTGGGGCTGAGAACCTTGACCTGGTGTGTTGACTCAAGATTCCCGATCCTGCGGCAGCTAAATTTCGCACCTTCAGGTCAAACATTAAAAGCCTTGACCCAGTTCACAAACCAATGCCTTTGATTCAGGTATTTCATGACTTTCTGTAATCCAGACTTCTAGAGTTAATAACAATAATGATAATGCTACCGCTTATTGAATGTTTACTAGATAAACACATATACATATATAGGATATGGCTAAATACCAAGATATGATTTTTGTCTCTTATATGAAAAACATGTAGCAATTTTTGAATTGTGGTTCTATTTGCGCATCTATTCTTAAGGCTAATTTATGTTTGCAGACTCTTGCTTTCATTATATCTGTCAGTATATAAAAGCACTTGCTGAGTGTGGCCATCTGGCATGGGAAATAAGATTTATTATTTGCACTTCCACAAATAAGCAGAAATTTCATAACTACGAACTAAAACGTAATTAATGATTTTGCTGATTATTCTTCCCTGAAATAGCCATTAACTGCAGTAGTCTCCTGTGCAGTCAGTATACATGTCTGTAATTGCACACACATTTGTGTTGATTCCACAACTATCACCCATTTACCCTTGTACTTTTTCAAGCCTATTTATTTTTTCTCAAAACCAATTATGAAAAGAGGAAGTCATATAAGCACATCAAATAGCTATATGAGAGCACTTAATAAATAGTAATTGATAGAGATGAAAATATCTTTAACAGATCCACAAAATACATTTCAAATATGTAATAATAATTTTATTAGAGATAAAATTAAAGATTATTAGCACAGTTGTACTGGGATTCCCTATGTGTAACATAGAATAGCATGTGAAAGTAACAGTGAATTCTCAATTATGTGTATTAAAAGACCTGTAACGTGTGTATATCATATGTGTATATATGAGTATGCATATAACAAATATACTTCTCTTGGTATCTGCATATATATGTGTGTACATACATTAGCAAGAACGTTATATATGAAATGTTTATCTAGGTTCATATATGCATATATCATATTTTTCAATGATGGCATTTTTGTTTTTTCAAATATTTACTACCCTTCAAATAAAATGGTAACATTAGACTTTTCAGACTCCCCCAGGTACCACTCAACTCCAAGATGTCTGAAAGATAATCTAGCCTGTCCCAGCACTAAAAATGAGATTAAGAAAATAGGTAGAATTGAGTCTTTCTGAAAACTTTCTGTTTTCATACTATCCCTAGGGCAAAACAAAAATCATTCTTGCTTAACCCTGTATGGCCTCAATTTGTGTGTAGACTTTGTTTTGGAAACATCACTGACACACTAATCCAAACAAATGTGCCACAGAGCTCATGACATCTAAAGTCTAAAGAGGAATTAAAATGATAGGGAAACACATTGCCATCAGGCCAGAAGCCCTGGGGAGATACCATTAAAGGAGCTGAAAGGTCCCAAAAGGCCAGAAAGAATGGGGTGGCGGGGAGGTGAATTAGGAAGAACATTGAAATAAGACTCAGAACACTAGGGCCTGGTCAACAATTACTAATCAGGTGCTTTGTGCAGGATGTAAAATCTTCCTGAACCTTAATTCCTCATGAAAAACATGAACCTGAAGGTAGCTACAGTGCCATTTATTAATATGATCCTACAGCCATTCAGAAAAATTAAATTGATTGAATATTTACATTGTTTATTCTGTGTTTCCATAGCTCAACATATAATAACACTCATTTTATCCTGTAACTATGCTGTTCAAACTTTGTATATATTCATATTTTTATATTAGGAGATATTTTTAATATTCTCAAGAAGGCATTCTAGTAAAAAAATCTTCTAATGAATATCATTTTTTCAAAGATAATGGATGCCTTCCTGTTTTTTGTTTGTTCTGGGCTACTGTTTTAAACAAACCCAGATTTTATTTGCAGAATGTTTGACAAGAGACTCACCAGCGCCCCTTCACTGTGTAACCTCACTGTGCAGTGGTGACAGGCAAAGTCTCTGGAGCCAGCCACCTGGGGGATCCCCAGCTCCTCTGCTTACTAGCTGTGTAAACATGTGCGATGGATTTAACCTCTCTGTGCCTCCCTTACCTCACTGTAAAACGGTTCACAAGAGTACCTGCCTCATAACATGCTTGTGTGCTTGTATTTGTAAAGCATTTATAACAGTACTTGTAGGAAGTGCTACATAATTGTTCCTTGGTTGTATTTGGTTGTTGTTGTTCCTATTATTATTTACATAAAACATAGATAGGAAAACATCTTTGAGTTCAACATTTTCCGTGTTATTTTACATCTGATCTGGTATGTTTGTAGACAATTTTGGAAACGTTTACATACCAGAGAATACTTCCATTGCATTTGCAAACCATCATAGGTTTAAACACACACACAGGCACACACACATACACACACACTCATTCACACGTATTGATCTCCGTATGTGCCCTCAAAACTTCCAAGTGACACGTAATTACAGTGACACCAATTTCTCTTTTGAATGTCATTGTCTAAGCATACATACAGTCTTTTTTTTAATTTATTTTAATTTTTTTAACATCTTTATTGGAGTCTAATTGCTTTACAATGGTGTGTTAGTTTCTGCTGTATAACAAAGTGAATCAGCTATACATATACATATATCCCCATATCTCCTCCCTCTTGCGTCTCCCTCCCACCCTCCCTATCCCACCCCTCTAGGTGGTCACAAAGAATCAAGCTGATCTCCCTGTGCTCTGTGGCTGCTTCCCACTAGCTATCTGTTTTACATTTGGTAGTGTATATATATCCATGCCACTCTCTCACTTCATC
>NC_041214.2:98475906-98507918 GCF_002837175.3 Physeter macrocephalus
TTTTGTTTTTATTTCCATTACTCTAGGAGGTGGGTCAAAAAAGATCTTGCTGTGATTTATGTCAGAGTGCTCTTCCTATGTTTTCCTCTAAGAGTTTTATAGTGTCTGGTCTTACATTTAGGTCTTTAATCCATTTTGAGTCTATTTTTAATGTATGGTGTTAGGGAGTGTTCTAATTTCATTCTTTTACATGTAGCTGTCCAGTTTTCCCAGTACCACTTATTGAAGAGGATATCTTTTCTCCATTGTATATTCTTGCCTCCTTTATCAAAGATAAGGTGACCATATGTGCATGGGTTTACCTCTGGTAAGCATACAGTCTTAAATTCAAAAGTCTTTGGTGTGAAAAATACTAATATTTTTCTCTTGTAATGAATCTAAATGAACAGAACTATATAAAAGGAGATAATGCAACAGGCAAAGCATAGGAAACAAGCTCTTCGGACCTACATTTACTTCGTTTACCTCAATTCTCTTTGTGTCAGCACACAAATCCCTTCCCCACTCTCCTCTCCATTCCTACACCCACATCCTCCAAATCGTGTCCACATTGGGAAAACTCAGGTGGCACTGGGAAACCCACAGACAGCCCCTCCAGGATGAATTCTGGGCAAGTTCAAGCCTCAGTTCTGCTTCTGGTTTGGACCTGCCTTGCTAGGCTTTTTTGTTTTTGTTGTTATTGTCTTTAGTTTTTATTTTTAAAGTGTCAAATGAAGACTTTGAACCAGATGATCCCCTGCTGCTGCTTAAGATTCCGCAATGAGTTGACTTATTTTCTGCCTTGCAGCTAAGGTGCCACCCAGCCATAAATGTTACTTTGAAACAATTCCCCTCCCCATTAACAAATAAATAACTACTGCTTCCCCCCCACCGAGAAAGGAGAGAGTCACAGATTTGTTCCATGTTTATTGATGGAGATGCTGTAATGAATCAGCTGGAGGAGCCCGTGTCTGGCTACTGAAGGACCCTCACCAATGCTTGGAATCTTAATGAGTGCTGGCATCGCAGTGCTGTGCAGAGCAGGGCGTGCAGGATGAAGTTGGGCAAAGAGGAGACCACTCCTCCATCACACAAGATACCCCTTAAAATACTTATAGCTCAAGGAGAAGGATTTAGAAAAGATCGTGAGCCCTTCTTGGGCTGCATATAAGTGCCCTGACTTTGAGATGCTGGTACATGGCCCAGTCTTACCTCTGACACATCAGCTGTGAGCTGTGACATAGAGTGGGCCAGATGTAACTATTCTCTTTTCTCTCTCTCTTTTGCACTGCAGGACCTGGGTCGGTGAGAGGAATAAATGGATCCATCAGTCTGGCCGTACCACTGTGGCTGCTGGCAGCATCTCTGCTCTGCCTTCTCAGCAAATGTTAACAGAATAAAAGTTTAAAAATAATAATAAAAAAAAACACACAAAAATGCGTCACACAGGATACAGAGCGAGAGAGAGAGAGAGAGCGAGATGGGGGGAGACTGTTTATTTCACAACTTTGTGTGTTTATAAATGAAAGGGAAAATAAGAAAACGAAGAAGAAGATACAACATTTAAAACAATTTTAAAGTCCATCAATAAAAATTGACGTACAATTCAGGGTGGGAAAAGTTCTACCAAGAAATGTGTATATCTAAGCAAATGTATACTGTGTAAAGACTCCATCATGGTAAAGAGATCCAATGTTGTAAAAATAAGACAAGTGAAGAAGTACCAGATGGATATTAACCCTCCACCACCACACACACACACACACACACACACACACACACACACACTTTATCCTTCCTTCATCTTTTTTCATTTGTGGGGAAAGAAAAAATACGGTCTTGCAGGTCTTGCCTTTGGTGTTTGTTTATACTTCCATCATCATTTTATTCTGATTTTTATTTGAGACACTTACTTTATCCTTCCTTCATCTTTTTTCATTTGTGGGGAAAGAAAAAATACGGTCTTGCAGGTCTTGCCTTTGGTGTTTGTTTATACTTCCATCATCATTTTATTCTGATTTTTATTTGAGCTGACTCATAGCCATTCAGACTATCAATGGAGTCCTGCCCTGAGCCTTACCTGGCTTTCCTGCCTCCACTCTCTCTCCAACTTTTAAGACCATCTCCTTTCCCTCCAGTGTGTTCTGTCTCCCCCACATCTGTCCGGGATATGCCCCCTTTATCCTCCCACCGCCACTTCCCTTCACTCCACCCCTCCCGCCCCCCCAGCACTAGTCACGCCGCAGATGCTAGGAAGTGCCATTTAAATTCTCTCCACTGCGCGTGCGTGCTGTCTCTCGCTCTCAGCGTGGGTGTACGTGTGTGTGAGCGTGTGCGCCTCTCTCTAAAGCATGCCGAGGGAATGATCCACGTGTACATAGACTCATTGTGCTGTAGATACTGTCCCTCATCGTAATCTTGAGATGCGGCTGTGACAAGGGGCTGGGGCCGTGGTGGGAAGGAAGCCAGGGGCAGAGCCGCTCCCCCATCCACGGCTGTCACAGGACCTGTGTGTATCAGCCCAAGCTGGGCCCCGCCTCCGGGCAGAACCTCATCTTCCTCCCAGTGCAGTCGTCAGAACCCAGTCCAGAGTCGCTCAGATTATCACTGTCAGTGAAAGTGCCTACTATTGATGGGGTGAGCAAACAGCAGAAAGAATCAGTGATGCAGATGAGGTGACCGAAGGTAGAAGGTTTACCGACTTCACTCTTGTTTCCCGCGTCTGAGGGATTCATGTATTTCCTGGCTTTTTGCAGACTTGGTCCTGCTCTGCCGCAGGAATGAGTAGCATGTGTGGAGCAAATTCCCAGAAGCAGGAAGGTCTCCAAGTGTTAAGTCCTAATGAAAGGATGAAGAGCCACGTGGAGATCCTAAGCAGCCCTGGTTTGCCCCCTCTCCAGTCTTCAAATAACACTGCATTTGCCCCATGGATTTCCCTGAGCAGAGATTTTCCCTATTTCAGATAAAATACAGTGAGCATGAGGAAGGCAGGAGAAGTACAGATGCCCAGGTCCCTACTCATATGGTAGAAATACTATCACAGCCCCAATACAAAGCACTAGCCACAACAAAAAGGAACCCCCTCCTTGTGCTCCTTTGCAGCTCTCTGTCCTGGTGTTTTAGGCTAATACTTTATTGGGTGGCCCACATCATCTCCCTTCTCATCCACTGATGGTGTTTGCAGCACCACTGTTCATAGCATTCCATCATTATCTTAGGGCTGGCCACTAGGAACGGCAGCATATTCCATCTTTCCTACTCAGTCTTGGCTTCTAGTCTCCTGAAAAAGATACAGTGGGGGATATAGTGTTTAAGTTTACATCTACAAGAGTCATCTTGCCCTCAACACTGAAATGTGAGTTCTTCACCAGAAGAGCTGAGAAACTTGTAATCATTTAGGCAAAACTTACATACATACCACAAAGCTTGGCATCACCACCACACCAGAAGGATTTTCTTAGGAAAAGCCTTACAGAGAGATCTGGCTCTCTGTGTGTAGATATCTTTGTCAGGACACCAACCATTGCTTTCACTTAGATAGGAGGCATTGGAAATGGCTCAGTTAGTGAAAGGACAGAGGATTGTTACTGAGGTCATAATTGAATGTATTTCAGCAGAGCCAAATATGGTACCTCACCAAGTCTTAGAACCTGGAAAATAGCTGTTATGTGATGTAAAACAGGAAACTTCATAACTGTAAATCAGAAAAAGAAGGAAGAAAGGGAGGAAGGAAGAAAGGGAGGAAGAAACAGAAAGAAAGGGAGGGAGAAAGAAAAAGGAAAAAAGAGGGAGGATGGAAGGAAAGAGGGCAGGAAGGAAGAAAGAAAAATAAATAAATAAATATGAAATTTATCTTAATAGATTTTATTAATTGAAGGCTCTTTGCAATGAATCTCATCTTTGAAGGTAATGATCTCCTTGATGAGCAGTAATCTTAATCTCTTCTAGGGAATTCTGTTGTTTGTTTTAAAAGCTTAGCACCAGACTTCTTTTATGATTTTGCAGTTTAGACATGAAATAGAAGGACACATTGGGCTTGGTGGTGGGTAAAAGTATTTGTGGCAGATCCTGACATAGGACTGACATTCTTATCCAAGATGGTAGCTACTAAAATATAGAGAAGGCGAGCCATATTCCTATGCAGCATCAATTTATTGACAATCAGGGATTTCCCTAGCAGTTTAGTCTTCTTAGTGCAGGAATAAAAGCTTATCATCCTTGATGATCAATATTTCCCATATATTGAAGAGTCAGCTGCATCCTTAAGTGGAAGCTGTAGTGGAGTGCATGCTAATTTAAAGATATATAAGAAGAGAAAAGTAATAGGAGTTAATTCTGATTAGTATCAATTTCAGGAACAGATCCCCATGGCACGTCACAGAACTTAATCATACACCTAGATTTCTTATTGTCTCTACCTTATCCTAAGGACAAGGTCTTGGCTTTATGGAAGGAGATTATCCATTGAAAGGCATGTCTTTGCCATGTCAGCACCATTTGTTCCCTGAGTTTTATTATAATGGTCCGTATATCAAACATAATTAAACATGTCTTGAATATTGTGGTGTTTGCTTATATCTCTGGTAGGATCTGGGTATTTTGTCCTGTCTCCTGTTTCAGAGCAATCATTGACCCCAGAAACCTCATAGGTTTGAGGATGTTTTTAAACAATGTGAAAACTGGAAGAAAACATAGTTCGGAGAAAGGTCAGGGAACAGGTAGAAGCCAGAGAACTGACACCAAGAGAGTAAGTTTAAACACGGGAATTCTTGGAATTTAGTTCATCACAGTGCTATAAACCTCTTCAAGAATTTTGTCCGTTCGTAATCAAAGCTTGAAACCCTACAATGAAAAGAACCAACTGGTTGGAAACACTATACTGAAAGGAGTGAAATACATCAATTAAACTGAATGGCTAATATATTTAATGTCCTTTGTATGCAAAGTGAAACTCTACCATTCATAACATAAAATCCTTAGACCTGATTTGCACTTAACTAAAGCGGAAAAGACCTTGACCAAGGGCAGTTCCTGAAGAATGAAAACTATCCTAGCTTTTACAACTGCAGAATTATATCCTCTGTGCAATTGTTCACCAGAACGTTTCGCCTTGTGGGAGGAACAGTCTTACTAGTTTTGAGACATAAAATCCCTTTTCTCTAAAAGAACTAAGGCTTAGGGAAAAGTCCTTTCATTTTCCTTTGGGAGGAACTGTCCCATTGACCTTTGCCTTCTCTTCCAAATCAGACAGACGTCACCCTCGCCCTGAGCATTTTTTTTACTACATCTTCAGACAATTGGGGCTATTCATAGAGACCTTGTAAAAGTACTCGTGATTTTCATGTTCTTGGAGGACAGAAACAAAAATCTGTTTCTCCTCCAAAAATGGACTTACCTCCTTTGCACACAAAAACTAAACTCCTCAGCATGAAACTGTTTCTCAGTTATTACCTACTAAGTTATTAGCTTCTTAACCGTTCCAGAATCATAGATTCCATCCCCAGGTTAGCTGTGGTTTGACTGTTTCTGTTGGCTTGTGTCCCAGAATTTCCCATTTTGTTTTTTGCAGGTCTTGAATTATTTGTGGAAAAAATAATATATATGTGTATGTATTTTTTTTAAATCTTATCTTTACAGATGCTATATTTACAATATTGTATGTATTATAAAACAAATCTAGAATAATGATTTAAACTTAAAAGGAAGAAAAGTACTGAATTTGGTTTTAAAAAAAGAGCTATGCTTCATTTAGAAAGACATGGAGCCCCGTTTTTCTACTTTGTAATGATTTGTTTAAAAGGAATTTGCTTATGGACCATGTTCCATGGGAATAACCATGGCCTTATTTTTCTCTTCAACTTTAAAACCTTTCAGCCTGTATTTAGTCTTGGTTCCTAATAACTATCATGTTTTTATAGAAATATAAGTGCAATGCTATACCTGACCTAAAAAAACTATTAATATTTTGAAGACAAATATTAAACACACCACAAAAATTGTTAGATAAAAACCCTGAGTTAAGAAATGCAAATCCAATTTAGGAAGGCTCCTTTACTTAAGTGTTTAAAATACTTCTCCAAAGACTGCATTTGCTCCAGTGGTGGAAATTTTCCAGAACGGTTGGCATAATATCTGTAAACGTCTCACTAAAGGCAAAATGGAGTTTACATTTATGTGCATACAGTAGAAGAGAAGTAAACTATTCTCATTTGCAGCTATGTTGTTAAATGTGGCCAACTGATATTCAAGAAAGAATTTGTCTTCACCCAGCAACGCACATGACTTTCCTGTTGGCAAGGAAGCTGGTGTTAACGTTAGGGGTAGGTTTAGCATTTACACCAGCGTAAATGTTTATGGATATCATGGAAAACTTATTTTAAAATCTTGATTTCCCTTCAGCGCATTTACATACTGTGTGCTGATTAATAAATTAGGTACCAATCATGTGTAAATCAATGTAAATCAGTAGTTTATGTACATAATATAAACTATGTAAACTTCATTTTTCATGCAGGGCGCAAGTTCAGCTAAACCTATGAATCTGAAAGGAAAAAAAAAAATTAAATAAAAATAAATAAAAACCAAAACATGTCACAGGTCAGAATGGGAAAAAGGATGACTAATTGCCCAAACATGAGGTTGTCTCAGCAAAAGGAAGCAGACCCACAGAACTGTTAAAGGTTCACATCCTGCTCGGGTCACAGGAGGCCACCTCTTTGTTCCTTCAGGACCTAAGTGGAGTTTCTCCCAACTGTTGCCACAGCTTTCTCACCTGACCCCAGAGCAAGGGAAATGGAGAGACAGGAAGGATGGACTTCTAAGGGCTCATGTGTCTGTTACATCAACTCTCAAGTGTCTTCTTGTTACCTCTTACTTACCACCTAAGAAGTCTCATTTCAACAGCCCCAAGGAAAGTAAGTTACCTATACCCTGATGAGCAAAATATTCTTCAGTTTTTATTTTCCATCCAACAAAGACATTGGGAGAGCTTCTTTGTCATCTCAATCCTAAGAAATTGAGGGGTGTTAAAAAATATGTTATATCCTTGAGAAATATCTTGCTGAATCACCCTAGGAAAGAGCTACTCTTGCTTACTCTGGTAGATCTATTTTCTATATATCTATCCTGACTGTGGCAAATGACGACAGAATCATTTTAATCGGGAGTATCTCTCTCAGGCACGTTCTCTTGAAGTCTTTTTGAAGTGTCTGTTGTGTTTAACAGAATGACATATACATGTCTTCTGCAATCTGCACAGCTGGTACCTAAATAGTCGTTAAAGAGATCACTACAGGGACCACATGAATTTTCTGCAAAGACTGTTATCAAAAGAAATTTAGGTCAAATTAATATTACGCTTAAAGTACACTCCTCTACCCAATATAAATGACAACTTTATAAGGTGAGGTAGGTGGAAGGTGGATTGGGAGTCAGGAAAATTGGGTCCTAGCCCTGGGTCTGTACTATAAGCAAGCCATGTGACCTTAGGTAAATTAAACTTTCTGAGTCTTGGTTTTCTCATCCGGAAAGTGAGAAATTTGAATGACATCTCTAAAACTTCTGTCTTCTCTAAATTCTCTGATTCTGAATAAGAATTTAATCTTCCTGTAGCGCTGTGCCCACCTCATCATTCTAAGCAGCTATTTGTCGTCTCTGGTTTGATCACTTTGATCTAGTTTGATCTTCACTTCTCAGAACCATCATGCCAACATCTCCATCTCAAAAGCCAAAACTTTCTAGAATACAGGGTCCCTGGACTGGTTGTATAATTCTCTTCTGATCAAAACTTCTTAACAATGTAGAGAAGGGACACATTCAAATTATGCTGCTGGCATTGAGAGAGCTGGAGTTGTTTCCTTAGTTAAAACATTATAAAATCTAACTGTTGAACTATATTCTAATAATCTTTCATAGGGAGAAAATAGCCAGATTAGGTATTAAGCATGTTATAAGTGAGGAAGTTGTGCATGTGAAGGGAAACAGTTTTTTCTCATCCTGGGCCAAGTGCCTCATGATAGTAAATGGTTGTCCTTGAAAACTCTTTGCTTGTGCTGGTGGCCATAAGCATGTGGTCCCAGGCAGATTCAAAGGCTGTTCTATGAGAAACGGACAAGATCATATATTTTGTTTTGGAAGGAACTTCTCATGGCATAAGTTTCCCTAAACTTGACTTATAGGCTATGTAGTCAAGTAAATGGATGGAGAGAAAACAAACCTCATTTTCAAAAAGTACAAGTCAGGACCATTTTAAAAAGACAAGTTGAAAATAGGACAAAAATAAACACATTTTAACAGGTTGTAGGGCTGAATATAGTAAGAGTTGTGAAGCCCAAAATCAAATGTGAAAGTTAAGTACTCTGAGCAGAGCATAAGTAGAGAGGATGGTTTCTCAGACGATTAATGAGGAATTACCGTGTGCCATGTTCTGGATGGATTGAGCACAGCTGCACTTGTCTTGACCCAACAAAGTATAGCCCCACGCTATCCTAGATGCTCAACTTAGCATCTGTCCAATGGTAGCTTTTCATTCATTGCTTAAGAGAACAGAAAGAATCCGAGTCTCCTGTGCACTGAAAAGCAGGGATTATTCATAACTTCCCAGCATTGGTATCACTTTATATAGATAAGGATTTACAATGTGCTTAGAGTATGTATGAAACTCCCTTTCAGTGGGAAAATGACCTGCCCACAAGACAACTCCCCATTTCCAGGGTGATTTCAGAGGTTCCTCTTTTTGAGTGATGCTCCTGGGCAACTCCCACATCTATGTTCTTCTCTGAACAAGCCCTCTCTATGTAAAGCCAGGCACAGAGTAAAAATCTGCTTCTTGCAAATGAGGAAAACCCTTGGAACCACTAGCTTCCTGGCATGCGGCAGTAATTCTAAGCTATCTGGAGCCTTTTTTTTTTTTTTAAACTCACTTCCCTGAGTCTTTGCTCTTCACCAGAGAATGTTAAAGGTTCATCCTGGTGAATTACAACCAAGTTCTGCTCCCTAAGTGTTTACTGGGAGTGGGAGAAGTGTAAAGTGAGGAAATTACAGAAGGAGAGAAGCATGGGAGAAAACCTCCAGCTTCCTTCCCCTTCCACCTTCCTTCTCACTGCTCTATTGAAGGGTGTATAAATCCTGCTCTTGGTTAGAATTCTCCTTACTAACAGTGTTATATACATATAAATATATATATATATGAGTATATTCCTTTTTTCATCCCTCTAGACATAAACAAAACTTTCCTTGATGACAAAAACTCATGGCCATTTTTCTGTTTGGGTTTTTTGTTGTTCAAGGCTTTTTTATATTTGTTTATTGGGTGGATTTTTTTTCCCCCTGGATACTAGCTCTGTGAAGGAAAATTAAAAACGTAGTGTGTGTTAAAAAAAAAATTAAAATTAAAAAAAGCTTTTTTCCTTTTCTTTTTAAATGTATTTAAATTCTGTTTCTCTGTTCTGTTACTTTACACTTATGAATGCTCTGCTCTTCTGTGATCTTAAAACAAAATGAAATAAACGTGAAAAGGAGATGTGTCTTCATTGACCTGAGTCAGTGATCTCGTGGTTGACTGCACTGCTTCTTGGAAGTTTTTCATGAATAAGATAGGAAATGAAGCCAATGATAATGAAAACTATGTGAAGAAGGGGTGGACCACACACTGAAGAATCACTTGCAGGCCCTCTATCAATGTCTCTTCTATCACAGAAGGTAATGTGGTATTTACAGTAACTGTCTTCATCTAAGCAAAGAGAGTCTCTGAAAGTTTTTTTCTTTTTCTCCCCCAAGGACTCATAAGAAATAAGCATAAGTTACCATTGAAAAGCTACAGATAAAGCATTAAGAATTTTTGATTGTTAGACTTGAGTGAGACCTTAGGACATGATACCAAAAATCATTAGGGAGTATATCTCCATAATAGGGGTTAACTTTAAGGTTGAGTTTTAATAAGTTCCAACCTGATAGCAGTAGGAGAAAATAAATTACCTTCTAAAGCCACTTTTTTTTTTAACTTATTAAATAAGCAGTTTGTTCTCTATTCTTGCTGAGAGCTGTTACCTTCACAACATGTTTTCAGAATCTCTATAGAATCCCTATAGCGTTGCACAGGACAGACAGGACATGGCAGGAGGAAATGAGAAATAAGCAATCCGAAGAGGTGAGGTTGACTAATTGTGCATCAGAAGTGATCGGGAGGGTCAAACTGGGTCAGAAAAAATAAGAGAACTGATCCCAAATCAGGGTGGGTGTTTGGGGGAGAGGGTGAGGGAAGGAGCACTCATGATCGCCTTCAATAATCAGCAAAGAGTCTCAGACAGAATCAAAAACCTCTGCTCCCCTCCGGTTCAAAGAGATAGTTTAAGGGCCCAATCTCCCCAAATTTGAATTTTATATAAAACTCTTGAAAATGCCTTCTTCAATAAGTTTGCCTAACTCAAGGTTAAAGACATAGTTCTCAAGTAAGACAGCCCTCACATCAGACACCAGCCACAAATTCAGGGTCCTCAGGGCCCCCTCATTTCTGATCAGCTGGCTACAAATTCAGGGGTTCCCACTCACCTCTCAGATTTAATAATTTCTAGAATGACTCACAGAACTCAGGAAAGTGTAATACTTATGATCACAGTTTTATTATACAAAAGGATACAAATCAGAATCAGCCAAAGGGAGAGACGTGTAGGGGGAGGTCTGAGAGAGTCCCAAACATGGAATTTCCATTGTCCTTTTCCTGTGGAGTCAAAACACATTACCCTCCAAACACACTGATGGGTGACAATGCACAGTTACCCACCCAAGCTGTGGTGCCCAGAGGTCTTACTGGAGTTTCATTGCTTAGGCATGATTGATTGAATCACTGGCTACACAGCTGAACTCAATCTTCCAGGCCTCCTCCCCAGACAAGATGTCAGGCTGATACCACTACCACTCAGACCACTATGACTCAGAGCCCCAGTGCTCTAAACACATGGCGGGTCAGTCTTTAGTCATTTTGTTAACATAAACTCTCTAGGGGCCCACTGTGAGTCCCCTCATTAGCTAAACTATCAAGTGTGGTCCAAGGGGGCCCGACATGAAATAATAAAGAAACTCCTATTACTTAGCAAATTCCAAGGATTTAGAGGTTACCTCCCAGGAACTGCGGACAAAGGCTAGTCAAAGTCTTTATTATGTCCCTCCCATTGCAAATCTTGTGAAAAACCACCTGAGTCTCAATTAGCATTGTCCCCAGCTGGCTTGAGATTTTATTTCCTTTAAGCCTCAGAAGCTTCAGGGTTAAAAAATTAACACCAGCTTGAGGCTTTGCTATCACTGGTAGCTCAGAAGAAATTCCTTCTTGTATACTCCAATTTTCTACTCCCTTTATACCCATCTATTTAGAAGTATGTCCAAAACAGTAGGTGAGATTAGGAAGAAGGTGAGTCTGTGATCTCTTAAGGAAAGGACCATGTCTTTTCCACCCTTGTGATTCTTTCACATCTAGCATGATGAAAGGCTAATGGCTTAGCAAACATTTGTCAAAATAGAATTGAGTTGTGTTTAATGCAACCAACAAATTTACTCCATGTGGAATTCTGTTCTACCAATCACTATAACCTCACCACAGCTGTGGAAGATGTCTGAATTTAAATCTTTGGAACAAAAGGCAGATCCCTCCCTTACACATACACAAAACTGTTACACAAATATGGAAAACTTGGCTGCCCATAATCCCAAGACTGAAGTCTTAATGGTCTTTGCTGTGAAGACAAAAAGGTCCTCTTTCCACTTTCCGACCTAAGTTGTTCTCTTATACTCCCTAGACTGGAGACTGGCCAGTTGGGGTGCATCATCTAACTGAACCATCTCTCATAGACCCAACCATTCTCAATGAGAAGGTGCTGGCTGACTTGGCATGTATTTCAAAACAAGACATTAAGTTTTCCTTCCATAAGATAGTGCGAAATTTTGACTGGCCATGTTATCTTTACTTCGTGTCATTTCCACGTGCTCACCCTGCCGCTGTCTAGCCTCCCAGATCAAACTAGACATCCGCTGATCTAGTAGCAAAGGCTCCTATTTCCCAAAGAACCTCTACCTTAGGTTCTGTGTGCCTAGAGAAGATGCTCCTACTAATGGGAGTAAATACCAGAGGTAGATCCTGATCAGAACCCCAGGAATAGGGAAGGATGCTGATCCGGTTAAGAGAAATGGTACAGTGGTAGCCACAAGCAGCTCCAGCTTAAGAGCCAGCAGAAGCTCCCAGGCAATGGTCAATGGAAGAAGCTCGGCGGCAACCACAGGCTCCACCCATAGACCTCTATTCTGTTAACACTTTGACTCCAAATCCTTGGACTATGAACATGCCTCTCTATCCTTCTCTTATTTTCTGGCTCCTAGATGATTAGCCTAACTTGCACTACTGAGTTTTTGTCGTAATATGTAAACTCTCAAGCTCTGAGCCAGCAATTCTGAGATTGTGTGTCATTCCCATTAAATACACATGGGCTCTCCCAAGACACAGACATCCCTCTATCTTACCCCCCAGTCACCATGCAGCCATGTTCTGAGACCTGGAGAATCTGTCTCAGGGCATGACTAGTGATACAATGGAGAAAGGTACAGAGCTCTCCCTGGGAATCGATTCATCCTTTGTTATACAAACTCCATCTTCCTGTGAGAAAGCCCAAACCAGGCTTCTTGACATTTGGAAAGGATCAGATGCTTATTCCTAAGTGGCAACATCCTGGTATTTTTCCCTCTTTGATCCTAATTTGTGATGGAATAATGGTACTTTCAGGAAGACAAGATTTTTGGGTATCAACTAGTTGAACTACCATGAACCCCAATTACCCAGTTCTGCCTCACATCCTAAATGAACACTGAAAAGAAACAGAAAAATGCGAACACAGGAGAGTTAGTTTCCAAGTATGGTTAGTGTTAACAATGCAGGCCTGCAGTCCCCGGGCTGCTGTGATACTGACCTTCTTGTGAATCCCTTTTTCTTGCCCTTGCCTATATACACTGCATCTGAACTGCAATGAACTGAGCTTTCCTTTTCTTTTTTTCCTGTTTAAAGCACCTTAAACAGGCAATAGGCTCCTCACCTTCCCAAAGTCCTTTTGAAAATAAGAAGTAATAAAGCAGAGGTTAAAACAAAAATTCCTGGTGGATACAGTCTCTGTTTTCATTAACATTTTGAATGGTTATTTCTAATGGTACATTTAACTAAAGCTATCTTATCCATGGGAAGAGAATGTAGCCATTAAGATCAGCATCTGTTGAACAAACTGAGGCTCCACATCCGATGATGCATGATTATAACACCAAGAATATTACATGTTAACAGCAGACCCATTAACATTAATTGCTGCATTTAGTCCCACTTAAAACTTCCTGCATATATAACATTTGCTAAATACATTATCCTTTTTGAAATAAATACGCCCTAAAATATCATCACATAAATAACAAAGGAACTAAATGGAGATTGGCATGTGTGATGTACTGATGAGAAGAAAGGAGAGCTAATGAAGACATCCATGGCCAGATGAGGTGGAGAGAGAAAGCCACCATTTGTTGACACAGTACAAAATTCAACCTGAAAAGGGAGACTCATGCAGAAGGGAGTGACAGCTACCAATGCAAGGTTACTGCTCAGTAATCAACAAGTTGTTCAATGTGAGTGGTAGAAAAAAACTCTGGAGAGGTGTGAAAACACAAATGCCAAATACTTTGCTATTTGGTTTTCATGAAGAGGCTATAGTGGGCCAGGCACCATGCTTAATTATTCACTTGCTCCCTGAGGGCAAGCTCATGTCGGTTGGAGTTTCTGCCAATTTCTGGCTGAAAAAAAGATATTTGACAATGATTTATAAGTCACTCCTTTCATGATGCAAATATGGCATTTTAATGACTCTTTCAGAGTCCTGCCATTTGGCCAAAGAGACTATGAATGGCTAGAGCTGGGTCCAAGTTGAACTGGGATCTCTAAAAGATGGGGCTGTGAGCACAGTTTATAAATAGAAGGGGCAGCTTTTCAGAAGAGTGTTATATGAGATGAAGTTGTGGCAGCAAATCAGCACTGCCTATTGGAAGAAATGGCTCTGACGCTCATGTGTGATATGACATGGGATTGCTCTAACGAAGAGCAGATGAGTCTGAAAGGAAAATTCATGAATGCTTTTTCCATCTTTACAAAGGCGCAGAGCTCCATCCCCCCGAAAGGTGGTTAGGGGAAAGGAGGAAGAGGAGAGAAAATCTAGTGAAGAATAAATTGCTGTCATTGGCACAAAAGGGTGTCATAAAGATTATTCAGGACCCCCAAACCAAGAGTAGGGCTGAACTCCATTTGGAGGTTAAGGTGGTGTGGGAAAGCACAAGGGAAAGACTTTACAGAAACTCATTGTTGACAGTGGTGATAAATAAACAATTATCAAGCCCACACATTTTGTATGTATTATTTTCTCAAATCATCATATGAATTCTGTGAGAGTGTTTATACTATTAGTCTCATGGTATATAGAAAGAAACTGAATCTTTTAAAATTGAATGATGGCCCAAAGGAAGTGACTAGACTGGAATCCAAACTCAGATCTGTACACCTCCACAGGCACCTCTCATAACCACAAACTCTATCTCCGAGCACAAAGGAAAGGTACCAGTTGGAAGATTCACTGTAAAAGTACTATATATTGAAGCAGTATATATCATTTCACAGAACTTCTTTACGTAATTATCCCAGGGCCCAAATAATAATAACAAATGCAGTGAAAATTAATGGTGGGACAGTAAGAGTTAGTCCATGTTTCATAGATAAGGAAACTAAGCCTCAGAAAATTAACTGCCTGGCCAAGGTTACACAGCTGGTTGAATAGTGGCACCCCAGGTCCTGATCTCTAGGCCTTCTTGTCTAATATTAGTGTGGTTTCCACTACAGACCTCTCTCCCTGTGGAAACTGGAAGAGGACACTCAGTGGCCAGCTTCACTAGTCCATGTGAATCTGTTTGGAGGGGGTTATGGGCTGAATAGTGACCCCTAAAAATTCATAGTTGAAGCTCTAAACCCCACCCCCACCCCCACCCCTCCGGCCCTCCAGAACCTTAGAATATGACTGTGCTTGGAGATAACGCCTTTAAAGAGGTAATCAAAGTTAAATGAGGTCATAAGGGTGGGACCCTAATCCAATATGAATGGTGTCCTTATAAAAAGAAGAGATACCAGGGATGCAAACACACAGGAAAAAGACCATATGAGGACACAGCAAGTACATGGCCATTTGCAAGCCAAGGAGAGCCTCAACCCAGCTGGCACTTTGATCTTGGACTTCTAGTCTCCAGAACTATGAGAAAATTAATTTCTGTTGATTAAGTCACCAGTATGTGGCATTTTTTTTTTGGTAGTCTCAGCAATCCAATGCAGAGAGCAAGCTTATTTGTCCATGTGAGATTTTGATAAATGTTTTTACTTTTCAACCCTAGGGTGACAATTACTATAGGGACAGGTATTTCTACTCTCACTCCAAATCTGAAGGCAAACCACTGAGGATTATAAAGTGGTAAATTTGGGGATAAGTGTAAGAAACATTAGTATGTATGTGTGTGGGGGGGTAATATACATACTGTGAGACTCTACACACACACACACACACACACACACACTACATTTCCACTCTCAATAGAAAATACAGTTAGAGAGGGACCCACCCCAGCTCCACAGCATGATCCACAGATTCATCTGAATTCTGTGAGATGAGCTCTCATTATGGCACAGCACTGAGCACGGAACTGAGAAGCACGCATTGACCACTACTGTGGACTCAGCTTGTCACAGCTTCAATGAAACCCAGTTAAAGTATGGGTTCCTTGGCTGAACCTCTGATGGAGGATGGTAAGAAAATGCACTAAGCAGATTCAAGCAGAAAGGGCTGTCAAAAAGGAGTGAAAACCGAGGAAGTGAAATGTAAATGTTCAAATATTAGGAAGATAATTAAACAGTTATTTAATGATGTGAAGATATATCGTTGACTGTTTCTGAAAAACCTATGGCTTTGAAAAACCTATGGTTCTGAAAAACATGCTTCTCCTCTACAGTGTTATCTTGCCTTGGCTCTGGGGAGCATATTTTGACCCTCAAAAGTTGAGACAAGAGTAATATGTCTCCCCATTTGATAATAAGCACATTACAAAAAGTGTTTGCACTTTGAGGGCCCAAAACATTTTTCTCTTCCTATTTCTTATCTGCCTCACAATCCATTAACCTCAATGAGAAATATTTTATGTCCAAAGTGCATTCCTAGAATGTCCCCAGAATGTTCCAGAATAAGAGTCAAACACCAAGATGGCCACCCTGCTGAGAGCTCCCTCTGAGTGACCATGAGTTGGCCATCCTCCCCCCTGCCCCACCATTCAATCATACAGATAGACAACCACTCCTCACATGGCAAAATAAGCTGTATTGACCAAAACATTTTCATGAGACCATTTGTTGTGGTGAGTGAGTTTGGGCATCTCTGCCCACGCCCATATGCATTGATTTATCTCCTGCCAAAACAGTTTTTAATCATCCTATCCAGGCTTTCTAAATGTGACCCCCATCCCCCAAATCTGGAACAAGATTGGGTAATGTTGGCAAAATAGTAACTGAGACTGGGATAGGGAAAATCCCTTTCAACCTTCCCACCACTTGTACAAGCTATAGCTAGTATAGACCTCGCAAAATCTCCCTTCTTCTTTTGTACTTCTAGAGAAGGTGAAAGGGATTAGGTCAGGAGTTACAGATGTGATTCAAAAGAATTCATTTTTGAAAGTATATGTTGCTGTTGGGCTTTGCTTTGTTTGTTGATGAGTAGGTGACAGAAGCCTTTTCAAGAGTGTTTGTCATGTACATTTGGATTCTGAGCAGCTACTGGCCTATTTCCCAAAGGACAAGCCAGCCCATAGAGGTCAGTGGAGAGAGGGTGAGCATGAAACCTGGATCAGATAACAAAAGCAGATGTGGCTGATGGCGCTGGGCAAGGCGGGCATTAATAAGCCTGCATGCACCTGGGGCTCTGTCAGACAGGAATGTATGACATAATTGTTTCTGCCTCTAATGATCTAGTGATGTGGGAGACATGAGAATACTAAAACAAGATAGAAAAATGGAAACTCATTTCTAGCAGCTGCCAAACAAAATGGGATGTAAAATAGGAGAGAGGTATATTGAAATGTTCACAAGGTTCACTTCACCAGAATGAAACTTTACCTCTCACAGATGTCAACTCCTCCCCTCTTTTTCATGCATAAGTCCCCTCCATTTCCCATCAAACTGTTGTTCCCCGCGTTCTTCGGGCATCCTTTGCTGTCATTCTATTCCCACATCACTGTCACTTTGCCTCTCTCGCTTCTTAATTTCCTTCATTCTTCCTATTCCTTTCTCTCCTCTCCATTATCCTGTCACAAACATGCTCTTATAGTTTCTATCTCTCTCTCTCTCCCTCCTTCACACACACACACACACACACACACACCCTTCTCATTCATTAGTAATTAACCTGAGAACCACATCTCCTATGCCCAGCAGCTGAATGGAGCTGTAAAAATGCTCCCTTTGAGAATCACCCAGAGGTGACGGGGGGCTGCAGGTGGGCGGTAGGGTAGGCGCTGCTGCGATGCTCTCACCCGCCACGAGGGGGCAGAGGTGCGCGCCCACGGGCGAGGGCCCCCGCCGAGCACTCCCCAGAGTGCTTGGGGAGGCGGGCTCGGAAGGTCGCCTCTCGGGCGAGCACAGCTGGGCGCTGCGAATAAGCAAGCGATTCCTGATGAGTGCGGGCGGGGTGAATTCCGCCTCGGGCTAGTACAGATATATCATTTCCAGAGACAAAGGCGTGAGTCACGCTGCCTCTGATAAGGGAAGGAAAAGAGGCAGAGCTGGGCGAGCCCGCTGGGCGCCCCCGCAGCCGTGCGTGTCCCCGACGTAACTGTCTGCTGCCCTCAGTCTGGGCCCCTGTGGCCCCCGCGCCCATTCGCGCTGCTCCTAGTCCCCCTGCCCTGGTAGCTGGACCTTTCACCCCTGTCTCCAGGTCAGGACGAATCTAAAAGGCGGCGTTGTGTGTTTGGCCACCTGGGGGCCAGGCAGTGATGGACCGGCCTGCAGAGAGAGAGAGAGAGAGAGAGAGAGAGAGAGAGTGTTGTCCACAAGGGCCAGCCCGGCGAGCAGCCCTGCCCTGCGAGTCCGGCTGTGAGCAGTGACAGTTTGGCGAACTGTACGGCAGGTGGCGGTAACGCCACCTGTCAACCTACAAGCTCCTCGTAGCTGGAATTGGAGCTCTGTGAAAGCGTCATAGGTCAGTCCCCGACACACACACAAACACACACGCACTTCTGGTGCCCTGCTGGGATTCCACTCCTTCTAAAATATTCCAAAATAGGGTGGAGAGGGGTAATACAATTAAAAAAATAGTAATAATTAACATTTATTGAGAGCTAACTATGAGCCAGGCATGTACTGCTTTTACGTGAACGGCAGTAAAATAATAACTAATAGCAATATGCCAACAAAACGTTGATTGAGAAATTAATTCTATCTTATTTCCGTGGTTTCAGGTTGAGAGTACGAGAGGTATTTTTTCCCTGCCAAGAAGGTAGTTAGGTCTGGTGTCTTCCTACCTCCGGAGGAGCTATAAGCCTCACTTATTTACTTTTTTTTTTTGCGGTACGCGGGCCTCTAACTGCTGTGGCCTCTCCCGTTGCGGAGCACAGCCTCCGGACGCGCAGGCCCAGCGGCCATGGCTCACGGCCCCAGCCGCTCCGCGGCATGTGGGGTCCTCCCGGACCGGGGCACGGCATGTGGGATCCTCCCGGACCGGGGCACGAACCTGTGTCCCCTGCAATGGCAGGCGGACTCTCAACCACTGCGCCACCAGGGAAGCCCTACTTATTTACTTTTAGAGAAGCTAGGGTTATTTGGCTACCTTTAGGCGAGATTCAGCCTCCAGGGTGTTTCCTCCAGAACGTATTTTTGTAATGGAAATTTTCATGAAACTACCCAGATTTACAGCTTCCCCTGAACAAGTAGAACATCTGGAGACAGTGGTCCTAAAAGGCAACCAACGGTGGGAACCCAGGAGCAGGGTCAAGTTTGCCACAGTACCTGCCTCGCCCTATTGTCTTACACTCAGCTTTTTCACCTGCATGGCCTTGTGAGGCATCTGAACATGAGACTCCTGGTGTACTCAGGGCTCACAGAAGTTGAGAACTGAGCTATCAGAGAAGAAGGAGCCTCGATGAGGAGACTTCTTTCTCATGAAGAGAAAGGGAATGGCTGATCTGAGGACTGAGTTGGATTCAGGAGCCTGGGAAGTATAGCTTGATAAAGCGTATCACAAATAGATCAGCACTCTGCTTCCACACAGTGCCCAGGGGTGGCCAAAGCTTGGGAGAGAAGAGTGTTGTGATACCTGGGGCCCCAGGTGTGGAAGCTGTGTTGAAGTTCCCATGGGCTCATGCTAGCAGTGGAGGGGGAATCACTAGCAGAGCTCCCTGCCTGCGGCTAGGCCATGTGAGCCGGATCAAGGAGATGAATGGGGATCACCCACAAGAAACCTCTTTAGGGAGGCCCCTGATCCCCTGGGATTCTTGTATGGTCCCAAGGGAGGTGGAAAGGACCCCACCCCCCAAAAAATGATGGAGGTAAGTTTACCTGCCAATTTTGATATGTGGGAGCTGAACCATCATTTAATTTGTCTTAGACAAATAAAGAAATGTAATTTTTTTCCAGCATCCATATATTTGTAACACTAACATTTATAGAGGGCTTCTTTTGCTAAATTTGATTCTTATAATAACCCATTGAAGTGGACACCGTTGTCATCCCCACTTTCTATCTGAGGAAATAAGACGTGGAGACCTAGATAAAATGCTCTCAGTCATACACCTAGTAAATGCTGGTGCCCAGTCTTAAATGCAGATGAGCGTGTGATTCTAGTTCAGGAGGCAGCAAACTTTTTCCAGAACGGGCCAGATAGTAGATCTATTATAGACTCTGTGGCCATTTAGTCTCTGTTGCAGCTACTCAACTCTGTATTATTGCATGAAACAATGCATAAATGAATGAGCATATCTGTGTCCTAATTAAACTTTATTTATGAACACGGAAATGTGAATTTCTTACCATTTCTACTTGTCACAAAATATTACTCTTAAAATTTTTTTTCAACAATTAAAAAAATGTAAAAGCTATTCTTAGCTTAGCTCTCAGGCTGTACAAAAACAGTCAGGGAAAAAAAAAAACAGACTAGATTTGGCTTGTGGGCTGTAGTTTGTCAACTCCTCCCTAGGGTCTACACTAATCTGTACACTTTGCAGGCACTTCCTGCCTACTGGAGAAAAAACAAAGATATTTTCCCTACTCATGTTTCAACAAGCATAAAAAACTGTCTGCTCCCTAAAGGAGTAGCTCTTCAACTCCAACCCATCATTATATCAAGCTTATAATCCATGAGGGAGTATGATATATTAGAAAGACCAGTGGACTTGACGTCAGAAAAGCTGGCTTCAAATTCCAAGCTGTGTGATTTTGAGCAAATGACCTAAGTTGTCAGAGGTTCGATGTCTTTATTTGACAATCGCAATGCTTGCCTCAAAGATTAACTATGGGCCATGCTCTAAATTAGAAAAGGCACCTGAAATACATAGTATAGACAGGAAAATCCAGAATTTGGGGTGCCTAAACTTTATTCAATTTAGAGAACCTTATCTAAGAAAAAGAATATAAAATTTTTATTAAGGAAGTAGCCGCTGACAGTAAACGTTTAGAATTCGGGGTGGCTAATCTTATTCCGTTTAGAGGACCCTATCTCAGGACAAAAATATACAATTTTCATTAAAAAACTTGCTGCTGAAAGTCAATGTTTATTTAGAATGAGAAAAAAATCCCAACAAATAATAGAAGCCTCCGACATTCAGGTTGTTTTCTTCTGAGATTTCTTCAGGCAATTTACCAAAAATGTTTACATGCAAAATTGTCCTAATTATGACCTGGCTTTCCCTTCCCATCAAAAGGTGCTAGAACCCCCAGCAACTCGCAGCATTCATAGGTGTCCATGCATGTCAGAGGCCCTGAAGCTTAACGTCACAGTGTGGCAGCAGCAGTGGGAAAGCAGTAACACTGAGGGGAATTGATCAAATAAATAAACATATTGAGGGTAATGGGAACTAAGTTTCTCATTGTCAGAGAAGGAAGGGGGGGATACTGAAAACAGAATGAACTCTACTGTGACAGGATGGAATCAGAGGTACTGGTGTGAACTCAAGTTTCGATATAGGCAGATACAAATAGAGATGATAGATAAATAGATAGATAGATGGGAGTAGATAAATGTAGATGTAAACGTACGCACATGTATGTGTGCACACAGCCATAATCCTAACACTGTCCGCTAAGAGTAGCAACACCACAAAGTAATGAGCTCACTTAGTTCCCGGAACTTGCTTTATAAATACCATTCTCCAGTAAAAGGAACCAGGGTCCTTGGAGAGATAGCTGATTCCAGAGTTGGGGCAGAGAAAGTATAAAATAAACCTGGAGCATTTTACTGTGTCAAAAAGTTTTTTTTTAAACAGAGCTCAAAGAACGGGAGAGATATAGGAAAAGGACAGAAGTCAGCTTGAAAGCACTATCACTGGCAAACTATGGGATAATGTGAACATTAAAATTAAGTATGATAGCAACAGATTACAAATCACCGAGTAAAATTGGTGAGTCCACACTGATATAAATAAATCAATGAATAAACTGAAATTTTAACGAGGAGGGAGATATTTACATAGTTTCAGGGTAACCCCTATCCCACCTCAGCGACACCCACATACACCATGAATACTCACTAATCATAAAGGGAAAAGAGGGACTGTGCAGTGGAGAAGTCTGGAAGACATTACTTTCATTAAGGGATCAAAGTGGACGTCATCAGTAATGGGGCGAATCAAAATCATGGGCTCCTGACAGGATGCAGAGAAGGAGCACAGCATCACTTCTGTGATAAGCATAATCATGAGGAAACAGAGATAAGCCCAAATTGAGGGGCATTCTACAAAATATTTGGCCTACAGTCTTCAAAATTATCAAGGTCATGAACCAGGAAAGACTGAGGAACTATTCCAGATTGAAGGAAACTTGAAGAGACATCATCACTAAATGCAACACATGTTCTGAAATAAATCTTTTTCTATAAAAACCAATGTTAGGATAATTGGTGAAACTTGAGTGGGATCTGAAAATAGGATAGGAGTAAAGTAACCATGTTAATTCCTGATTTGATGATTATAGTGTGGCTCTTCAGAAGACTTTTTTTTAAAATATACAGCAACGGACTCAGGGATTATGAAGCACTGTGCTGGTAACATTCTCTAATGACTCAGAAGAAAAAATAACTTTGTACTAAACTCAAAGTTTTCTGGAAACTTAAAAGTGTTGAAAAATTAAAACTGCATATTAAGCATAAAAAGAAAACTATTAGATTATAAATTTCATGAGAACAGGAACTATGTCTTATATTTCTTTTGAATCCCTCATAGAAATTCATAGATCTGGACATATTGTAAGTATTCAACAAATGCTATTGAATGGAAATTTATTGAATGAAATGGGCAATAGGACATTATTTAAAGTGTCAGCCTACCATAAATGTGGCCTCTAGTATTTTTTAAGGACTAAGAAAGCATTTATACAGGGCAAACCATCTCTGCTTTACACAGGCATAAGTAGAATTTGATGTTGAAAACAAAAAAATGCACAACAAAATTGATGTACGTTAATTATGAAAATAAACATTTTTGTTTCCTGATGGTTTGACATAGTAATAATCTGAGAAATACTAAAAAGGAATTTAAGTACTCTTTTTATAATTATTTCAATCCATAGAAAATTTTAGGCTTAAACATAGAGGTAAAAACATTGTGATCTGAAACATAAATCAAAATGGTAGTGTAAAAAAATTAGTAATCTTTTAAACTGTATAGAAACCCTAGCTATGCAGCACTGCACTATGTATTTATAAGTTACGGTTCTATTGGAGAAGCAGAACCACTGTCAATGACACATATTATACAGGAGATTAATATGAATATTATCCCCATATATGTAATTATGGGAAGGAGTTAAGCAGCCCACTGTCTCTGCATCTGCTCTTGGGACTCAGCAGGTCAGGAAGGACAGATGTATGTGAAATGGGTAGGGCAGGGACAAACTGGGACCCTTGCCTATTTTCCGTGGTCCCCATCAGAGTGACTTTCAGGATAAACCGATGCTCTTCCTCACAGAGCTGTACACACACTTAGCCCAGGATTCAAAGAAGCTGGCAGGAGCTGAAGGCACCCCAGGCCAGCAAGGTGAGCCAGCAGACCGGCACCAACCTGTGTGAGCTGTAACCACACCTGGTCCTGCACCCCTCTTCAAAGCAGAAGGATGGCTGTGCTTCTCTTCTGCCTTCAAACTATCATACATTTTTCTCTTGTGGCCAGCCATAACCTGGAAATGAGGGAATTCTTGCAAATGTCGTTCCATCTTAGCCAAGCAGACATAGCACAAAGCCACCAGACATCTATAGGAGTCTTTATGATTGTATCATAAAGTTCACTGTATTTTTTGCTTGGGAGAAAGCAGTGCATTTTGAATATTCAAAAATAAATCACAGATCTATGGGCTCCAACAATATACTTTCCAGATACTTATCAGATTACTTTCCTAGTTTGGGGGCTATGGAGATTCAGTGGGAGAGAGATCAGGAAGGAGGAAAGTGCTCTAGGTGATTTCAGAGCATGGACTCCAAAGAAGATGACAGGCCAACTTGGATGGAGTCACATATTCCAGGCCTTTCAACGGAAACTAAGACAAGGATGGTTCACTAAGGTCCTACAAGATAAATACAATATCAACTTCAGGAGCCATCCAAAAAAATAAGATATAAGGAAAATTGCCTATTGCCATCTGTCTGGCATAAGTGGCAAATTCAGAAAAGGCCACCCACCAACTGTGATGCTGAATGATGCTTAACATGTTGAAAATTGTACTTTAATTTTGTCCTTCACTCTAAACTTTCACAGTCTGCCCCTCTTCCAGACGTCTCCATTTCTGAATTGATCCTTGATCCACCTCATTTCTTAATGCAAAAATCTAGGTGTCAATCCTGATTTCTCTCTTTCCTTCATCTCGTCAACTCACTTTGTCAATTCTATCTCCAAAACACATCTTAAATATTTTCAACTCTGTTGCCACCCACAAAACACAAGTCTGATCCACTGCTGGAGCTTTATAACTGGTTTCCTGCTTCCATTTTTCCTTTTCTAATCCACTCTCTGCACAGCAGCCAAAATGCTAATAAAAAAGATGAACCTTACTAAGTATTAAGTTCATAATATCTATATTTATGAGCACTATCCTGGGTGTCAACATGAGGTTTCTGAGCAGATCTAAATTACTGAGAGGAAAGGTGCCATGACAGAAAATGCATGGGCTTTGGAGTCAGAGTCATGGGTTCACATCTTTACTACTTACTTGCAAGGTAACCTTATATGGATGAGAATCCTGAGGCTCTTAGGGAAGGAGTGACTTGTCTAATGATATTAACGCCAATTTTATAGGATCTTTGTAAGAATAAAATGGAAAGTATTCACCTAAATATCAGGGCCCTTCCATTCTTCCCATACCTATATCCCTCTATCTCTAGTCCTTTACACACCACTGAAATAGTGATCCTTGAGTCCTCTTGGCTCTCAGCCTCACCCAGTTCAGCAATCGTTGACCATCTGCATATATTAAGAATTGTAATACACATGAAGCGCCTATATGCTACAATTCCAAGGCATGAGGTACATATTATCTAATGGAGTGGTCACGAAAAACAGATGTCTGCCTTTCTGGTTCCCTGCTCAAAGGATACCAAGGAACAGTGTAGGCTGATATGAGCTGATACTCAGAGGCTGGTCCTCACCCTGTGTTGATTATGGACTTTTTGTTTCAAACTTTCTGATTCAAAATTAAACACATAAATAAATGACCATAATCCAATCTGTCTCCCAGTGTTTCATATGAAATAAATATTTAAATAAAGGGTGTGTGGTTTGAAAGCATAATGTGCTGAATAGTGTAATGTGCTATGGGACCAGGTCTTTATGAAGACATTAGAGGCAGAATTGGCTACAGGCCGAAAATGGGAATTATTCATCTTTCTCTAGATATAAAAACCATACTGTAATGCCCGTTCATTGGGATTTCAACACCAGTGGGCTCCAAACTTTAGATCATGTACCCAATCTAGAAAATAACTTGAGCATGTACCCTCAAACATGTATATTTATATGTAGTTGCATTTCTGTACTAATGTGTCGTACATAATTTAAAATATAATTTAAAATAATAAATCTTTTTAAAAAGTGAAAGAAAAATATACAAATAGAAATCGTAATATTTTCTTTTTGCACTCTGTTGAATCAGCTTGTACTGTGCTACTTTAGAGACCACTGATTAACTGAATAGACCTATTTATTTTAAAATATTTTAACAGATAGAAAGGTTAATCCTAAATGTTAGAAAATGTGCAATTAAACAAGTAAGTTATCCTGGGTTTTGGTATGACCAAGAAGGGATGAGAAAGGAACAGTGGATCTGTGACCTCTCTCCCCACCCCTACCTCTATTACCCACACTGCAGCTAAAACAGGCAGAAGGTACAGCAAAAAAGGTAAGATGGGCAAAGACTTTACACCAATTCCCTTTGGACATAAGGCACTTTCTCTTTACATAACCAGACAATGAAAAGGGCATCTAGTTTGGAAAAAATGGGCTGAGGACTGAGTGATGATAAAAATGTGTGTCTGGACTGTGGCTACTCCTGCTGCTTTTGGACTTAAATGAGGCTGCAGGGCATGACAGCACCTGGGTAACATAAATTGTAAGTGTGGGGTAACTACTACTCTCTGGGGCTAATTTTGATTAAGGGGAAACAAGATGGAAAAGAGCCAGGAGATAAATCTCTTTTTTTTCCCCCAAGAGATTCTTCTGAATAGGTTTGGACCAACCTGCCCTGTCTAGAAGACATCCCATCCCACATGACCAAGCAATAGGCTATTTTCTTAAGAAGCGTGGCTAGCTAGGTGGCATGCCACGTTTGAGTGATGGTCTGGTCACCTTTGGAACCTCTCCTCACTTATAACTCTTTTTTTTTTTTTTTTTTTTGTGGTACATGGGCCTCTCACTGTTGTGGCCTCTCCCGTTGCGGAGCACAGGCTCCGGACGCGCAGGCTCCGGACGCGCAGGCTCAGCGGCCGTGGCTCACGGGCCCAGCCGCTCTGCGGCATGTGGGATCTTCCCGGACCGGGGCACGAACCCGTGTCCCCTGCACCGGCAGGCGGATTCTCAACCACTGCGCCACCAGGGAAGCCCCTCACTTATAACTCTTATGCTGAAGTGTCACACCTAAGATCTGTACCAAGTGTCCCCACACCTCTAGACACGCTCTTTGGACCAAGAAACACTTGATTCAAAGGTCATTTCTAACCTTCGAACACGGGACAGCTGCCTGTGGCGGGTCAAAGAGAAGAGCTGGGTCAGGTTCCTTTCCTGGGATTTTGGGTTTGGGCAATTCAAGCGAATGATGTTTATCATCGTGGATACTGAGTTATTAACTCTGAGGGCTGGAGTAGCTGCTTTGGGCCATGGTGGAAAAGCCTCTCCAGAGAGAAGAAAATAGTGGATACAAAATGGAAATACAAAATGGTGGAGATGACAAGGTAAGCCCAGAGAAAGAGCCAGGTAAATCAGCTGCCTTTGTTTCTTTGCAGTTCCCAGATACATTTCCCACAAAGCCCAGCTGTTCTTTATTTCTCATATTTAAATTGTGGGAGTCTTCTCTGTATCCCTACATCCTTTTCTTACACCAGCGATATGGGTCTCTGTTCCCTCCAATGAACAGTGTCCCTGACTATAGCATGACTGCTGCCCAATAGCCATCACAAGCTTAGCTGAGAGAGCAGGTAAAGCCTGATGGTTTGCAGTACATCCATTTCTCCAGACACTGTAAAACTCTGCCTCTGGATTAAATGAAGCCAAGAGAGCTGCTAACTTGATGGATTTTGTATTACCAACCCCTTTCCAAGCCCTCTAGAGTAGCTTTTTCAACATTGTGTCTGTTATGATACCACGAGTCTTTTTTTTTTTTTTGAGGGACTTTTTAAGAAGCAGCCCTACAGTATGCAGTGCCTCAAACATAAGAATATTGTTGAGGAATTTGTTCCTGATAATGTGGCATCCTTTTTGTAAAAACCCTCAGGAGAAATGTTTTTATAGTCTAAGAAATAAACCTACTCCTCGCTAAGAAAAACTTGTTTCCTAAGCCCTTATAGTGTTAGAATTTATATAAATGGATGCTAGAAAGCTTAGAATAGGAATCTGTTCTTGCATTAGTTTCATTTCTGATTCTAATTTATGTCCTGACACACTGTTTAACTTTTCTCTTTCTCATTTGCTTCTAATTTACCTTATCTTGCTGTATGGCATGTATCCTTGAAGCCATCTTAAATCTTTCCTGGAGTAGTGCAGATGTAAAATAAAATATCCCTGATACTGATAACCCAGAAGGCAAAAACAGTGATGCTATTTATGATAATACACTTGAAAAAATTAGAATGGTTAAACTCACACAAACTATTGACTAATTTTTAATATAAGACAAGTGATCTAATGTAACAAGTCCAATAAATTGGTTAGGTTTCAAAATTGTTGTATATGTCTACAGCAGAGAGTCATCAAAGGCACCACCCAGTACACAGGGAGTCATTACTGAGTAAGCTCATGGAGAACATCAAGAACCTAGTGACAATCCATCACAGTTTGTCTCTCATTGATCTGGAATTTTAACATCAGTCTGGGACTCTCATAAAGCATAACAGCATTCAGTAATAAAAAGGAGGCAATGTAAAATTATTTTTATCAATATAGCCTGGCTACAAAGCTGCATTCGCTAATAGAATTGAGTGGATATAGGAAGCCCTGTTAACGGCTAATCTGAGTACCCCTTTCTTTTTCTTTCCTAATGCTTAAGGGAAGGATCAAGGTGATGTTTCTGAAGGCTCTCTAAATACACGGCAGAACCAATGCTTTTTATATTTCCTGTCAATTTATTGACATCCCCCCCTGCTTTTCCAATTATCCTCTGTAAATTGTTCTCCTCTTTTCTGTCTATCACCATCTTAGAATTATTTAAATTCATGGTACCAGGAGAAGGAACTGTTCCTGGCCTCTAATTTTATTGCCACCTACCCATGGAGGACTGTACAGTAAAGGGAGGGAATCCTCACAGCTAGTCCTATATTTTTTATCTGATTAAAGAAAAAAAAAATCCTATTATCCTGTCAATGCAGCTAAGTCCAAATCTGAGGCCATCATTCTCCCTGATAAACACTTTCCTTTCTTTTCCTATTTTTGATTGGAGACAATGGTAGAGAATGGGGAGGGAGAATCTGGCTAATAAGTTCCTGCGTCCTTTTCAGCCAAAGCAGCTCAAATTATGAGTATGATTTCATGAGAGGAAAAGAGAAAGTGGCCTCAGGGGGTAGATTTTTGAAAACCACTAAGCTATGTATACAATGGCATGGAAAGAATTAATATGTTACCAATTCATAGAATCATAAAATTTCATGAGTGAAAGATGCCTTAGAGACTATCTAATGTCCTTTTACAGATGAAAATATAAACTCTAAAAAGTATGACTTCTCCCCTCCCCCACCAAATCGCAATTGGTTGGAAACTGAAGAATACTAGGCACGTGGGAAAAGGCCCAACTTCTTCTGCAGAAAATTCAAGGTATGGACAATCTATGCTCCTATGTCTTTTAAGCCTCATTTCTCACTTTCTCCACACATACAGTCTACACACCAGTCTCACAGAATGCAACATGCACATTCAGACTTCTGAGACTTTGCTGATTCTGTTCCTTCAGCCAGGAACACTCTTCCCTCTTATTTCTGCCTATTAAAATCTAGCATCTGATTTAGGTCAAATGTCCTCTTTTCTATGAACATGTTCCTGATTCCCCACTAAAATTATTCTGATTAGGGGAATATAGAATGGTAGTTAAGAGCAGATCCTTTGTTGAGAGGAAACAAGATATTTGCATAGTCTCAAAGTACATCTCCCAAGATACTTATCAATTACAAAAGAAAAAACAGGAATTTTATGGTAGGGAAGTCTAAGAGACATCACCTTAGCCAAGTGCTCCAGAGTAACATCACTAGTCATAAGATATCTGGACTTTGTGTACCCGCTGAAATGATGTACTGAGAAGGATACACCATCACTTCTGTGATATTCATGTCCAAAAGGCATAATCTCCATTTACTTGTGAGAAAACAATAGACAGGCCAAAATTGAGAGACATTTTGCAAAATAACTGAGCAGGACTCTTCAAAAGTGTCAAGTTCATGAAAGAAAAGGAAAGAATGAGAATCTGTCACGGATCAGAGGACACTAAGGAGACACAAAAACTAAAGGCAATATGTGATCCTGCATCCAATACTGGACAAGAAAAAGGACATTAGGGTAAACATTGCTTAAATCCTAATAAAGTCTGTAGTTTAGTTAATAATATTCAACCGACATTCATGTCCCAGTTTTTCATAAGAGCGCTATGGTTATGCAAGATGTTAACATTAGAGCAAGCCAAGAGAAGGGAATATGGAAACTCTTTGTACTATTTCAGCATCTTTTCTGTAAGTCTAAAATTATTTATAAATGAAAAGGTTTTTAAAATTTTTTTAAGAAAAAAAGCACATCCCCTAGAAGCTGTCTCCCTGTATGACCATGGGCAAGTTATACTTCTGGCCCTTGATTTTCTCATCCTTAAAACAGGGGTAGTAATAGTGTTTGCTTCATTGAATGGTTATGAAGATTAAATGAGTTAAAACATATTAGTGTCTTTAAGACTATGCCTAGCAATTAATAAGTTCAATAAGCTTTGGTTGTCTAATCATTTTGAGCAGCTATTCCCCATTGCCACTTTTAGACCATTCTCCTTTCCTTTTCCCTGAAACTCCTTCAACTTTGAATCCCATGACATTAGGTTATAGCCTCCATTACCCTTTCTACCAACACCTAAGCCATTTTCCCCTCCTTTCTTGAGTGTTTGTACTTTTGGTTCATTGTAACTCTCTCTAATAATATGATTGCCTTTATTCTTCATGATTTCTTAATAAGCAATTAAAAACATTTTTTTCTTTTATTAAAATTTTTTTTTTTTGGCTGCATTGGGTCTTCGTTGCTGCGTGCAGGCTTTCTCTAGTTGTGGTGAGCGAGGGCTACTCTTCGTTGTGGTGCGCGGGTTTCTCATTGAGGTGGCTTCTCTTGTTGCAGAGCATGGGTTCTAGGCACACAGGCTTCAGTAGTTGTGGTACATGGTCTCAGTAGTTGTGGCTTGCAGGCTGTAGAGCACAGACTCAGTAGTTGTGGTGCATGGGCTTAGTTGCTCCACGGCATGTGGGATCTTCCCACATGTCCCCTGCATTGGCAGGCAGATTCTTAACCACTGTGCCACCAGGGAAGTCCCTCTTCATGATTTCTTTATGCACTGAGATGATCCTTCCAATACCCTCACCTCTCAGTTTTTTTTAACTCTCTCCTCCAAGACATCTTGCTCTTTTCCAACCTCAATCACTTATTCTCCCATTATTTTTCATTACCAATAACTGAAGATCCTCAAGAACCTTATCTTCTTGCCTCCCATTCTCTGACCTTCATTTTCTAAATTTCTGGCTGAATTTCCTCTAGTATCCCAATCTGAACAATGTTTTGCTTTGGTGAATCTCCAGATTTTGGATCCTACCACTCTGTTATTGCTTCCTGCCCCCTTGTTACCCTCACTCTTCTCCTTACCCACCTAAATTCTTCAGCCATTAAAATCACTCTCTTAACTCTCCACATTTTTTGCTTCCTTGTACATGCTTAGTTAAATTCCATGCTGGAATCTAACTGTGTTTGCTCCAAACTGCACCTGTGCCATTGAAAATAACTAGAGAAAAATACACAGCCACACTAACTTTAACGTTTGTGATCTTGAATCTGAAGCGGGCTCTCACCAACAGCAAGCAGTCAAACTGTGTGATTCACTTCTTCCTCCCAACCTCCTCTACAGCTATTCAGATTTTTTCTTTTCTTGCCTCCAACATCTCCTTGTCTCACCTGATGACTTATTTCCCACCTCCCTGAAGAAGTTGAAACAGTCAGTGGAAAATATCCGACTATCATCTACCAGCATCTGTACCTACATACACCTCTTCCCTCCTGTTACAATAGGTGTTTCCCATACTCTTATCCAAAGCTAATTTCTGCATTCGTGGATTAGATTCTATTCATTCTTGTCTGTTCAAAGACATTGATCCAGCAAGTTCCCTTTTCTCTCTCCTAATTCATCAAATGTTTGCTCTCCACTAATTTGCTCCCATAGGCATATAAACATGATGTTCCTACTCCTGTTCCAATTTCCAAAAGAAACAAGCATGAATGGCTGAGCTTGGATTGAATGTCCAGCTATGGTGAAGGGAGCAAGGCCATGTAATAGAAATCTGGCTTCCAGGGGATTAAGAAGAAAGGTCTGCTTAGATTTGACTAATATATGTATTGCATGACTATTTTTCAGGAAAGAATTTGGTTATAACAGAGCATGGAAAGTTTCAGGAACAGAATGATTAGAAGGAAGCATGGTCTAGCAGGTGCCATATGACTAGAAAGTCAGGTTCCCAAGTCCAGGAAGTCAAGGAGAAGTGTTTAGGAATGACGTATCAACTCAACACTGATTGGCAAGGGTCAGGGTCTATAATGGCTGGGAATAGCCCCCAAATAGAACAAGTGGTAGAATCTTATCAGAAATCTTTAATATGATTTCTACAGAATTAGACATCTTGAAGAGACTGATAAAAATAAAACTTGAATTAACCAATGTATAAGTGATTATTATTATTATTATTATTTTTTTTTTTTTGCGGTACGCGGGCCTCTCACTGTTGTGGCCTCTCCCGTTGCGGAGCACAGGCTCTGGA